>NC_053496.1:137121-314621 GCF_905171775.1 Rana temporaria
CCATACTCCCCCCCAGCAGGAATATTACACCCCATACTCCCCCCCCCAGCAGGAATATTACACCATACTCCCCCCAGCAGGAATATTACACCATACTCCCCCCCAGCAGGAATATTACACCCATACTCCCCCCCAGCAGGAATATTACACCCATACCCCCCCAGCAGGAATATTACACCCATACTCCCCCCCAGCAGGAATATTACACCCATACTCCCCCCCCCAGCAGGAATATTACACCCATACTCCCCCCCCCAGCAGGAATATTACACCCATACACCCCCCCCAGCAGGAATATTACACCCATACCCCCCCCCCCCAGCAGGAATATTACACCCATACTCCCCCCCAGCAGGAATATTACACCCATACCCCCCCAGCAGGAATATTACACCCATACTCCCCCCAGCAGGAATATTACACCCATATTCCCCCCAGCAGGAATATTACACCCATACTCCCCCCCAGCAGGAATATTACACCCATACTCCCCCCAGCAGGAATATTACACCCATACTCCCCCCAGCAGGAATATTACACCCATACTCCCCCCCCAACAGGAATATTACACCCATACTCCCCCCCAGCAGGAATATTACACCCATACTCCCCCCAGCAGGAATATTACACCCATACTCCCCCCAGCAGGAATATTACACCCATACTCCCCCCCAGCAGGAATATTACACCCATACTCCCCCCCAGCAGGAATATTACACCCATACTCCCCCCAGCAGGAATATTACACCCATACTCCCCCCAGCAGGAATATTACACCCATACTCCCCCCCCAACAGGAATATTACACCCATACTCCCCCCCAGCAGGAATATTACACCCATACTCCCCCCAGCAGGAATATTACACCCATACCCCCCCCCCAGCAGGAATATTACACCCATACTCCCCCCCAGCAGGAATATTACACCCATACTCCCCCCCCAGCAGGAATATTACACCCATACTCCCCCCCCCCAGCAGGAATATTACACCCATACTCCCCCCCAGCAGGAATATTACACCCATACCCCCCAGCAGGAATATTACACCCATACTCCCCCCCAACAGGAATATTACACCCATACCCCCCCAGCAGGATATTACACCCATACTCCCCCCAACAGGAATATTACACCCATACTCCCCCCCAGCAGGAATATTACACCCATACTCCCCCCAGCAGGAATATTACACCCATACCCCCCCCCCCAGCAGGAATATTACACCCATACCCCCCCCCCAGCAGGAATATTACACCCATACCCCCCCCCCCCAGCAGGAATATTACACCCATACTCCCCCCCAGCAGGAATATTACACCCATACTCCCCCCCCCCCAGCAGGAATATTACACCCATACTCCCCCCCAGCAGGAATATTACACCCATACCCCCCCCAGCAGGAATATTACACCCATACTCCCCCCCCAACAGGAATATTACACCCATACTCCCCCCCAGCAGGAATATTACACCCATACTCTCCCCCAGCAGGAATATTACAGAGTGAAGAGAGATCATCTGTTCCTTGTGATCAGGAATAGCGATCTCTCTCTCCTCCTCCAGTCAGACCCCTCCCCCTCACAGTTAGAAACACCTCCCAGGGAACACACTTAACCCCTTGATCGCCCCCTAGTGTTAACCCCTTCCCTGCCGCTGTCATTTATACAGTAATCGGTTAGATGTCACTGGTCGCAATGTCGCAGTCCTGCTAAAAAATCACAGATCGCCGCCATGACTAGTAAAAAATAAATAAATAATAAAAATGCCATAAATCTGTCCCCTATTTTGTAAACGCGATAATAATATAATGTCAGTAAGTGTCAGTAATGGTTAGGGAGCTACACAGCTACAGCTTCAGTCCTGGGCCCCTGCACCAGAGAACCGCCTCAAATTAAGAGGCGGGGGGGTGCCCCGCTAATAGAGAAGCGGGGGGTGGCGCGAATTGAGAAGTGTGGGGTGCCAAAAATTGGGGGGGGGGGGGGTTGCCCTGGGGACCTCTGGACCCTTTAATAAAAAATACATAAAAAATGTATATTTATATAAAAAAAAAATATTTTTAGGGGGGGGGAGTTGCCATCCGGGCCTCTGGGCCCTTTAATAAAAACAAAAAATAAAAATAAAATAAAAATATATAAAAATAAATAAATAAATTATATAAATATATAAAAAAAGGGGGGGGGGTTGCCATTCAGGGCCCCGGGGACCTCTGGGCCCTTTAACCACTTAAGGACCGCCTCCTGCACATATACGTCGACAGAATGGCACGGCTGGGCACATCCACGTACAGGTACGTCCTGTGCTAGTGCCCAGCCGTGGGTCGCGGGCGCGCGCCCGCGACCCGGTCCCAAGCTCCGTGACCCACGGGACCGATTGCCGCTGGAGTCCCGCGATCGGTCCCCGGAGCTGAAGAACGGGGAGAGTTGTGTGTAAACACAGCTTCCACGTTCTTCACTGTGGCGCCGTCATCGATCGTGTGATCCCTTTTATAGGGGAAACACAATCGATGACGTCACACCTACAGCCACACCCCCCTACAGTTAGAAACACAGATGAGGTCACACATAACCCCATCAGCGCCCCCTGTGGTTAACTCCCAAACTGCAATTGTCATTTTCACAGTAATCAGTGCATTTTTATAGCATTTTTTGCTGTGAAAATGACAATGGTCCCAAAAATGTGTCAAAATTGTCCGATGTGTCCGCCATAATGTCGCAGTGACGAAAATAATCGCTGATCGCCGCCATTAGTAGTAAAACATTTTTTTTTTATAAAAATGCAATAAAACTATCCCCTATTTTGTAAACGCTATAAATTTTGCGCAAACCAATCAATAAACGCTTATTGCGATTTTTTTACCAAAAATATGTAGAAGAATACGTATCGGCCTAAACTGTGGAAAAATAAACGTTTTTTTTATATATTTTTGGGGATATTATAGCAAAAAGGAAAAAATTAGGACTCAGATTCACAAAGGACTTACGACGGCGTTTCTCCAGATACGCCGTCGTAAGTCCGAATGTGAGGCGTCGTATCTCGGCGCCTGATTCAAAGAATCAGATACGCCAGAATTTATCTCGGATACGACTGACGTAAGTCTCCTGCGCCGTCGTATCTTAGGTGCAATATTTACGCTGGCCGCTAGGTGGCGCTTCCGTTGATTTCCGCGTTGAATATGCAAATGAGTTAGATACGCCGATTCACGAACGTACTTGCGCCCGGGGTATTAAAATACGCTGTTTATGTAAGGCGTCCGACCGGCGTAACTTTACCCCTCATAAAGCATGTTAGGTATGGACGTCGCAACAGCGTCGTATTTTACGTTGTTTGCGTAAGTTGTCCGTGAATGGGGCTGGGCCTAGGTTACGTTCACGTCGACTAAGCATTGAGCCGGCGTAATTTACAGAGACAATTCGACGTGATACTGAGCATGCGTGCGCATGCGCCGTTCCTTCGGTGCGTCATTCACGTGGGGTCACGATTCATTACCATACAACACGCCCCCTACCAGCCTAGTTTGAATTAGGTGGGCCTACGCCGGCCCATTTACGCTACGCCGCCGTATCTTAGGGCACAAGTTCTTTGCGAATACGGTACTCGCCTCTCTAAGTTACGGCGGCGTAGCGCATATAGGATACGCTACGCCCGCACAAAGATACGCCCTCCTACGTGAATCTGGCTCAATGTGTTTTTTTCAAAATTGTCGCAGAGGTGATCAAATACCACCAAAAGAAAGGACGTCAATTTTGTTTGGGAGCCAAGCCGCACGACCGCGCAATTGTCAGTTAAAACGACGCAGTGCAGAATCGCAAAAAGGGGCCAGGTCCTTAACCTGCATAATGGTCCGGGTCTTAAGTGGTTAAGGGGGGGGTAAATCCCTCCGGGGGCCGTAAGCGGTTAAAGACTAAAATGGATGTTTTATAATGGGAGCGGAGGGCGGTAAATGTGACGGCGCTCTATAAATGGCGCTGACGGCGTGTTTTGTTTTTGGGCCTCAGACATGTTTTATAAATGTGATTCTGATGTGTTGGGAAAAGTTCTGTCATCAATAATTCAGAGCCCATTTAGGCCGCGTGATTTCTGCGCTCGCACCGCTTCTAACGGCGCCTCATCAGAGGAAAATCTCTTTCTGCTTCATTTCAGCCGCTTTCTGACAAGAAGAACATTTCCATCGTTTTTCATCTTTATTTGTTCCGTGTTTTTATTCTCACTGCCAGCCGAGGTATTTCCACGGGGCAACTGAAAACGCCCCTCCCCCCCAGATGAGGGCAACTGAAAACGCCCCTCCCCCCAGATGAGGGCAACTGAAAACGCCCCTCCCCCTCCCAGATGAGGGCAACTGAAAACGCCCCTCCCCCCCAGATGAGGGCAACTGAAAACGCCCCTCCCCCAGATGAGGGCAACTGAAAACGCCCCTCCCCCAGATGAGGGCAACTGAAAACGCCCCTCCCCCCAGATGAAGGGCAACTGAAAACGCCCCTCCCCCCTCCCAGATGAGGGCAACTGAAAACGCCCCTCCCCCCCAGATGAGGGCAACTGAAAACGCCCCTCCCCCTCCCAGATGAGGGCAACTGAAAACGCCCCTCCCCCCAGATGAGGGCAACTGAAAACACCCCTCCCCCCAGATGAGGGCAACTGAAATGCCCCTCCCCCCAGATGAGGGCAACTGAAAACGCCCCTCCCCCCTCCCAGATGAGGGCAACTGAAAACGCCCCTCCCCCCCAGATGAGGGCAACTGAAAACGCCCCTCCCCCAGATGAGGGCAACTGAAAACGCCCCTCCCCCCAGATGAAGGGCAACTGAAAACGCCCCTCCCCCCTCCCAGATGAGGGCAACTGAAAACGCCCCTCCCCCCCAGATGAGGGCAACTGAAAACGCCCCTCCTCCCAGATAAGGGCAACTGAAAACGCCCCTCCCCCTCCCAGATGAGGGCAACTGAAAACGCCCCTCCCCCAGATGAGGGCAACTGAAAACGCCCCTCCCCCAGATGAGGGCAACTGAAAACGCCCCTCCCCCCCAGATGAGGGCAACTGAAAACGCCCCTCCCCCCAGATGAGGGCAACTGAAAACGCCCCTCCCCCCAGATGAGGGCAACTGAAAACGCCCCTCCTCCAGATGAGGGCAACTGAAAACGCCCCTCCCCCCAGATGAGGGCAACTGAAAACGCCCCTCCTCCAGATGAGGGCAACTGAAAACGCCCCTCCCCCCCAGATAAGGGCAACTGAAAACGCCCCTCCCCCCAGATAAGGGCAACTGAAAACGCCCCTCCCCCTCCCAGATGAGGGCAACTGAAAACGCCCCTCCCCCTCCCAGATGAGGGCAACTGAAAACACCCCTCCCCCAGATGAGGGCAACTGAAAACGCCCCTCCCAGATGAGGGCAACTGAAAACGCCCCTCCCCCAGATGAGGGCAACTGAAAACGCCCCCCCCCCCAGATGAGGGCAACTGAAAACGCCCCCCCCCCCAGATGAGGGCAACTGAAAACGCCCCTCCCCCCAGATGAGGGCAACTGAAAACGCCCCCCCCCCCCAGATGAGGGCAACTGAAAACGCCCCTCCCCCCAGATGAAGGGCAACTGAAAACGCCCCTCCCCCTCCCAGATGAAGGGCAACTGAAAACGCCCCTCCCCCTCCCAGATGAGGGCAACTGAAAACGCCCCTCCCCCAGATGAGGGCAACTGAAAACGCCCCTCCCCCCAGATGAGGGCAACTGAAAACGCCCCTCCCCCCAGATGAGGGCAACTGAAAATGCCCCCCCCCCAGATGAGGGCAACTGAAAACGCCCCTCCCCCAGATGAGGGCAACTGAAAACGCCCCTCCCCCAGATGAGGGCAACTGAAAACGCCCCTCCCCCCAGATGAGGGCAACAAGGTTCTTTTAAAACATAAAAATAAAAACATGTATAAATAAAAGTGTGACGGTATCGGTATGATATCCCCGTCAAGCATTCCCTCCTCTCCATACAAGAACATCACAGGATCCTCCACACATGAGTCAAGACTGGATGCTGGAACCAAGACACTTTATTGACACAAAAACTCAGCTTATATGTGGTTACAGCCTGTTAGGAACGCCCCCCTCACACAGTGGGGTTTCCCATACAGATTATAGGAGACAAGTCGGAGCCGACCCTGCAGACACGTTTCTTTAGATAAAGACATCAGTGGAGTTAATTAATACACTGAAGCAATCAGAATAATTAACATACTACTTCTCTAATCATTTAGCCTGATGATACAATACACATCTTTTAAGGGTAAACACAGATCTTCTTCACACAACACAATAGATCAATTAACCTTTAGAATAGTGAGGGGACATTAGCACGTCAATAACCGGTCAGAGGAATGAATCACACATGAAATTCCTTTCTACCTCTACAGACATGGCTAGCAGGGAGCAGTACACTGAGACATATAGGCAAATGTATCACAAAAAGCATTAACCACTTCTGCCCCGGACCATTTGGCTGGCCAAAGACCAGAGCCCACTTTTTGCGATTCGGCGCTGCGTCGCTTTAACTGACAATTGCGCGGTCGTGCGACGTGGCTCCCAAACAAAATTTACGTCTTTTTTCCCCCACAAATAGAACTTTCTTTTGATGGTACAGTTATACCTTGGTTTGAGAGCGTTTTGCAAGACAAGCAAAATGTTTTAATAGATTTTGCCTTGATATACAAGCGATGTCTTGGTATACAAGCGATGTCTTGATGTACAAGCGATGTCTTGATATACAAGCGAAGCCTTGATATACAAGCGATGTCTTGATATACAAGCGATGACTTGGTATACAAGCGATGTCTTGATATACAAGCGATGTCCTGATATACAAGCGATGTCTTGATATACAAGCGATGTCTCGATATACAAGCGATGTCTTGGTGTACAAGTGATGTCTTGGTGTACAAGCGATGTCTTGGTATACAAGCGATGTCTTGGTATACAAGCGATGTCTTGATATACAAGCGATGTCTTGGTATACAAGCGATGTCTTGATATACAAGCGATGTCTTGATATACAAGCGATGTCCTGATATACAAGCGATGTCTTGATATACAAGCGATGTCTTGATATACAAGCGATGACTTGATGTACAAGCGATGACTTGATATACAAGCGATGTCTTGATATACAAGTGATGTCTTGATATACAAGCGATGTCTTGATGTACAAGCGATGACTTGATATACAAGCGATGTCTTGATATACAAGCGATGTCTTGATATACAAGCGATGTCTTGGTATACAAGCGATGTCTTGATATACAAGCGATGTCTTGGTGTACAAGCGATGTCTTGATATACAAGCGATGTCTTGATATACAAGCGATGTCTTGATATACAAGCGATGACTTGATATACAAGCGATGTCTTGATATACAAGCGATGTCTTGATATACAAGCGATGTCTTGGTATACAAGCGATGTCTTGGTATACAAGCGATGTCTTGATATACAAGCGATGTCTTGGTGTACAAGCGATGTCTTGATATACAAGCGATGTCTTGATATACAAGCGATGACTTGATATACAAGCGATGTCTTGATATACAAGCGATGTCTTGATATACAAGCGATGTCTTGGTATACAAGCGATGTCTTGATATACAAGCGATGTCTTGATGTAAGAGCAGCGTCATGTCACACCTGAGTATAAAAGAGAAGAGAATTGGTGGAAATAAGTAGATGAAACTTGTGGAAAGAGAAATAAAGAATAAAAAAAAAGAGGAGAGAGGCAAAAAATAAAAAAATAAACGGGAGGGGGACCAGCGGCCTCTCTTACAGGTGTATAGCCAGATTCAGGTAGCTTTATGCCGGCATATCAGTAGATACGCCGTCGTAACTCTGAATCTGCGCCGTCCTAAATTTAAACGTATTCTGGAAACCAGATGCGCTTAAATTAGGCTAAGATACGAGCGGCGTAAGTCTCCTACGCCGTCGTATCTTAGGGTGCAATTTTTCCGCTGGCCGCTAGGTGGCGCTTCCGTTGAGTTTGGCGTAGAATATGCAAATGAGCTAGATACACCGATTCACGAACGTATGTGCGCCCGGCGCATTTTTTTTACATCGTTTACATATGGCTTTTTCCGGCGTAAAGTTAGTCAAACAAATAGCTGGCCTAGCCAATGTTAAGTATGGACGTCGTTCCCGCGTCGAAATTTGTAATTTTTACGTCGTTTGCGTAAGTCGTCCGTGAATGGGGCTGGACGTAATTTACGTTCACGTCGAAACCAATACGTCCTTGCGGCGTACTTTGCCGCAATGCACACTGGGATATGTACACGGACAGCGCATGCGCCGTTCGTAAAAAAAGGTCAATCACGTCGGGTCACCACCCATTTACATAAAACACGCCCCCCTCATCCTGATTTGAATTAGGCGCGCTTAGGCCGGCCCCATTTACGCTACGCCGCCGTAACTTAGGAGGCAAGTGCTTTGTGAATACGGAACTTGCCTCTCTGACTTACGGCGGCGCAGCGTAAATACGATACGCTGCGCCGCCGCAAAGATACACACATGTACCTGAATCTAGCTAGTAATGCCTGTACCCCCCTGATGGCGGCCCTGCCTCTAAGTGTAGCAATATGGTTACATATAATGAAGGGACAACATTTAGCAACTTATTGCTACACTTAGAGGCGCCTCTCTTCTCTTTTATACTCTGTAAAAAAAGATGTTTTGATATACAAGCGCTTTGGATTACAAGTGTGTTTCTGGAACGAATTATCCTCGCAATCCGAGGTTTTACTGTATTTGATCACCTCTGCGGTTTTTATTTTTTGCGCTATAAACAAAAAGAAGAGCAACAATTTTTGGGGAAAAAAAAACAATTTTTACTTTTTGCTATAATAAATAGCCCAATAAAAAAAAAAAAACGATTTTTCCTGAGTTTAGGCCGATACGTATTCTTCTACATATTTTTGGCAAAAAATATCGCAATAAGCGTTTATCGATTGGTTTGCACAAAAGTTATAGGCCCAGATTCATGTAGCACTTACGCAGACGTATCTCGAGATACGCCGCGTAAGTGTCAATGTGCGCCGTTGTATCTGTGCGCCGTACCCACAGAACTACATACGCCTGAAAATAGGCTTCCTACGACCGACGTAACTTTCCTACGCCGTCGTATCGTGGGCGCATATTAACGCTGCCCACAAGGGGCGCTCTCATTGATTTACGATTCGAATATGAAAATGAGTGAGATACGCCGATTCACGAACGTACTTGTGCCCGGCGCATTAATATACGTGGTTTACGTAAGTTGTACGTCCGGCGTAAAGTTATTTCCCATCTATGAGGCGCAACTCATGCAAAGGTATGGACCAGGGAACACAGCCGTCGTATTTTACGTCGTTTACGTAGTACGTGAATATGGCTGGGCGTAGGTTACGTTCACGTCGTAGGCAGTGATTCGACGTGATTCTGAGCATGCGCACTAGTTTGCGTCAACAGGACGGCGCATGCACCGTTCGTTCGGCCCATCATTTGCATGGGGTCATGCTTCATTTAAATAGATTACGCCCACTTCCACCTACTTTGAATTAGGCGGGCTTACGCCTATGAATTTACGTTACGCCGGCGCAACGTTGGGAGCATTTGCTTTGTGAATACTGTGCTCGCCACTCTGCGCTACGTCGGCGTACCGTATATTCGATACGCTACTCCGGCATAACTATGCGCCGTTGTACGTGAATCCGGGCCTAAGCATCTACAAAATAGGGCATAGTTTTCTGGCATTTTTATTAATAATTGTTTTTATCGTGACTGCGACATTATGGCGGACACATCGGACACTTTTGATGCATTTTTGGGACCATTGTCATTTATACAGCGAACAGTGCTATAAAAATGCACTGATTACTGTGAAAATGGCACTGGCAGGGAAGGGGTTAACCACTAGGGGGCAATCAAGGGGTTAAGTGTCCTAGGGAGTGATTCTAACTGTAGGAGGGGATGGGCTGTGTGTGACACGTCACTGATCACCGCTTCCGATTACAGGGAGCTGTGATCAGTGTCCTGTCACTAGGCAGAGCGGGGAGATGCCTTGTTTACATCACAGCATCTCCCCGTTCTTCCTCACCGTGAGATGATCGCGGACATTAAGTTTGCAGGTCCCGCGGTAACACTCACGAAGCTTGCGCCGGCGTGCACGCGTCCACAATGCCGCTTTTTAAAGGGGACGTATATATATATATACGCCCATCTGCCTGTCCGTCCCATTCTGCCGACGGCAAGCGATTCACAAACGTATTAAAATCGAATTTGTTACTTTTACTAAACAGGAGATCATTTTTTTTTTTCATTGTTTTCGGCGCCTTAAAATTCCCCGCGTTCCATTTTCCTCAATTATTTTGGGATGCGGTGTGTGGCTCCGCCCCCATCCTTGGCTGATTCACTTTACTACACAAAATATTATTATCATCGATGTATCGATCGTTGTTACAGAACCAAATACATCCTAATAAGCGGGGGGGGGGGGGGGGGGGGGGTATCATCGGACACGGACTGAGGTCAGCGCCCAGCGTTTTATACTGACGACAAGCGTAATATATAATGACAGGCCACACGATGGCGCCACACATCACAAGATTACCGGACGCATCACACTCACTGACTTAACATTGTATCCAATCATTAGATCTCATGATCTCTATAAAGACCCACAGAGAAAAAGATTGTATCCCGGTAATGAGAGTATTTAGTGGGGTTGTCCCGATACCGAGCGTTTGTCCGAGTCCTTGTACGCTTGTACCCGGGAAAATGCTCCGATGCTTCACCCGGTACTCTGTGATACTTTGTCAGTGGTGCTCCAGTCCCCCGCCGTGTACGGCTCCTGTCCCCCGCCATGTACGGCTCCTGTCCCCCACCGTGTACGGCTCCTGTCCCCCGCCGTGTACGGCTCCTGTCCCCCATGTACGGCTCCTGTCCCCCGCCGTGTACGGCTCCTGTCCCCCATGGTGTACGGCTCCTGTCCCCCGCTGTGTACCGCTCCTGCCCCCCATGTACTACTCCGGTCCCCCGCCGTGTACGGAAGTGCCGGTATTGAAAGGGGGAAAGTCCCGGTATTAAAGGGGGGAGTGTCCAGTATTGAAGGGGGGGAGTGTCCGGTATTGAAGGGGGGAGTGTCCGGTATTGAAGGGGGGAGTGTCCGGTATTGAAGGGGGGAGTGTCCGGTATTGAAGGGGGGGAGTGTCCGGTATTGAAGGGGGGAGTGTCCGGTATTGAAGGGGGGAGTGTCCGGTATTGAAGGGGGGGAGTGTCCGGTATTGAAGGTGGGGAGTGTCCGGTATTGAAGGGGGAGTGTCCGGTATTGAAGGGGGAGTGTCCGGTATTGAAGGGGGAGTGCCCAGTATTGAAGGGGGGAGGAAGTGCCCAGTATTGAAGGGGGGAGTGTCCGGTATTGAAGGGGGGAGTGTCCGGTATTGAAGGGGGGAGTGCCCGGTATTGAAGGGGGGAGTGTCCGGTATTGAAGGGGGGGAGGGAGTGCCCTGTGTTGAAGGGGGGGGGAGTGCCCGGTATTGAAGGGGGGGGGAGTGCCTGGTATTGAAGGGGGGGGGAGTGCCTGGTATTGAAGGGGGGGGGAGTGTCCGGTATTGAAGGGGGGGAGTGTTTGGTATTGAAGGGGGGGGAGTGTCCGGTATTGAAGGGGGAGTGCCCGGTATTGAAGGGGGGGAGTGTCCGGTATTGAAGGTGGGGAGTGTCCGGTATTGAAGGGGGAGTGTCCGGTATTGAAGGGGGAGTGTCCGGTATTGAAGGGGGAGTGCCCAGTATTGAAGGGGGGAGGAAGTGCCCAGTATTGAAGGGGGGAGTGTCCGGTATTGAAGGGGGGAGTGTCCGGTATTGAAGGGGGGAGTGCCCGGTATTGAAGGGGGGAGTGTCCGGTATTGAAGGGGGGGAGGGAGTGCCCTGTGTTGAAGGGGGGGGGAGTGCCCGGTATTGAAGGGGGGGGGAGTGCCTGGTATTGAAGGGGGGGGGAGTGCCTGGTATTGAAGGGGGGGGAGTGTCCGGTATTGAAGGGGGGGAGTGTTTGGTATTGAAGGGGGGGGAGTGTCCGGTATTGAAGGGGGAGTGCCCGGTATTGAAGGGGGAGTGTCCGGTATTGAAGGGGGGGAGTGTCCGGTATTGAAGGGGGAGTGTCCGGTATTGAAGGGGGGGAGTGTCTGGTATTGAAGGAGGGAGTGTCCGGTATTGAAGGGGGGGGAGTGCCCGGTATTGAAGGGGGAGTGTCCGGTATTGAAGGGGGGAGTGTCCGGTATTGAAGGGGGGAGTGCCTGGTATTGAAGGGGGGAGTGTCCGGTATTGAAGGGGGGGAGTGTCTGGTATTGAAGGGGGGAGTGTCTGGTATTGAAGGGGGGAGTGTCCGGTATTGAAGGGGGGAGTGTCCGGTATTGAAGGGGGGGAGTGTCCGGTATTGAAGGGGGAGTGTCCGGTATTGAAGGGGGAGTGTCCGGTATTGAAGGGGGGAGTGTCCGGTATTGAAGGGGGGAGTGTCTGGTATTGAAGGGGGGAGTGTCTGGTATTGAAGGGGGGAGTGTCTGGTATTGAAGGGGGAGTGTCCGGTATTGAAGGGGGAGTGTCCGGTATTGAAGGGGGGAGTGTCCGGTATTGAAGGGGGGAGTGCCTGGTATTGAAGGGGGGAGTGTCCGGTATTGAAGGGGGGGAGTGTCTGGTATTGAAGGGGGGAGTGTCTGGTATTGAAGGGGGGAGTGTCCGGTATTGAAGGGGGGAGTGTCCGGTATTGAAGGGGGGGAGTGTCCGGTATTGAAGGGGGAGTGTCCGGTATTGAAGGGGGAGTGTCCGGTATTGAAGGGGGGAGTGTCCGGTATTGAAGGGGGGAGTGTCTGGTATTGAAGGGGGGAGTGTCTGGTATTGAAGGGGGGGAGTGTCCGGTATTGAAGGGGGAGTGTCCGGTATTGAAGGGGGAGTGTCCGGTATTGAAGGGGGGAGTGTCCGATATTGAAGGGGGGGGGAGTGTCCGGTATTGAAGGGGGAGTGCCCGGTATTGAAGGGGGAGTGTCCGGTATTGAAGGGGGAGTGTCCGGTATTGAAGGGGGAGTGAACTGCAGCAGAGAAAAGTCGGGTCTCCTTTCCTTGTGTGCCAGGGCTGTGTGGCAGAGCTGAGTACATCTCAGGACTGGATGGACAGAAATACAAACATCCTATTTCCCCCGGAGTTGGGCTTTAAAGGAAGGCGGCGGCCTGACTCCGAGGACGACGCCTCCCCGGGATCCGGCGGGAGAATGTAGGTCACATGTCATGTCACATCCTCGTCTCCGAGACTCGGGCAGATGTTCCGCCGTCAGACGCACGTCCCGGAAGGTTCATCTCAGAACGCCAGCCGGAGGAAAACACAACGAAGATCATTTCTCCGCGTTACTGAAGATCTGTCACCAATCACCACCCTACAGAAGTAGGACGCCCCGCCCCCGGAGGCCTCCCGCCCAATCACCACCGTACAGAAGTAGGACGCCCCGCCCCCGGAGGCTTCCCGCCCAATCACGCTTCATTCCCCGCGACATCCAACGTTCAATCCTTTTATTTTCAGGATATATTTTCTACCGTCCTCCACCCCTCTCTACTTATCCGACCATGGCCGCCTTCCCTGACTGTCAGTGCTCTATGAATCCTGTATAATATTATTATTCCCCCCCCCCCCCAGGCAGCAGGTAGGGTGACCACGTGTCCCGCATTTTGCAGGTCTGTCCCGGGCACATTCATTCCAGGACAATACAGTGTCCCGGAATGAAACTGACACAGCCACCCCCATTGATGCCCCCCCAAAAAAGCCGCCACATCACCACTTTACTCACTGACTTGTCCTGGCCGGGAATGCCTGGAGGAGCACAATCCCCGCCCCCTGCTTGTGATTGGAGAAATCATAAATCCCGCCTCTTGTGTCCAATCACTGTGCTGTGATTCGTTACACCACAAGCTGATTTTTGGGAAGGGAGGTGTCCCTGAATGGTAGTTTGGAAATGTGGTCACCCTAGCGGCAGGACATGGCGGCAGCACGGAGGGGGGACACGGCGGCAGAAGACGGCAGCAGCATGGAGGGGGGACACAGCGGCAGGACATGGCGGCAGCCAGGAGGGGGGACACGGCGGCAGCATGGAGGGGGGACACGGCGGCAGAAGACGGCAGCAGCACGGAGGGGGGACACATCGGTAGGACATGGTGGCAGCCAGGAGGGGGGACACGGCGGCAGCATGGAGGGGGGACACAGCGGTAGGACATGGCGGCAGCCAGGAGGGGGGACACGGCGGCAGCACGGAGGGGGGACACAGCGGTAGGACATGGCGGCAGCCAGGAGGGGGGACACGGCGGCAGCATGGAGGGGGGACACGGCGGCAGAAGACGGCAGCAGCATGGAGGGGGGACACAGCTGCAGGACATGGCGGCAGCCAGGAGGGGGGACACGGCGGCAGCACGGAGGGGGGACACAGCGGTAGGACATGGTGGCAGCCAGGAGGGGGGACACGGCGGCAGCACGGAGGGGGGACACAGCGGTAGGACATGGCGGCAGCCAGGAGGGGGGACACGGCGGCAGCATGGAGGGGGGACACGGCGGCAGAAGACGGCAGCAGCATGGAGGGGGGACACAGCGGCAGGACATGGCGGCAGCCAGGAGGGGGGACACGGCGGCAGCATGGAGGGGGGACACGGCGGCAGAAAGGAGGGGGGACGCGGCGGCAGGACACAGCGGCAGCAAGGAAAAAGACGGCAGCATGGAGGGGGGACATGGCGGCAGCACGGAGGGGGGACACAGCGGCAGCAAGGGAAAAGACGGCAGCATGGAGGGACACGCGGGGGGCTGGTGGAGGACAGTCAGCGGTGCTTGTAACTCCCCCACGCACTGATCACCCTGACTGTCCAAGTATCAGGTGAAGCATCGGTCCTGATACTAGTATCGGGACAACCCTAGTTATCACTCAACCGGTTCCCGACCAGCTCCTGTAGATTTGCGTCGGCACCCCTGCGGCGAGCTCTGTGACCGCGCCCACGGGACCCCGCAGACTCGATGTCCGCCGGTTTCCCGCAATCGGGTCAAAAAGTTTCAGAACGGGGAGAGGCAAGTGTAAACACAACCAGCCAGATTCAGAAAGACTTACGCTGGCGTATCTACAGATACGCAGCGTAAGTGTACAGATGCGCCGTCGTATCTCTGCGCCTTATTCTCCATACTAGATGCGCCTGAATTCTGGCTTAATACGACCGACGTAAGTCATCTACGCCGTCGTATCTTGGGCGCATATTTACGCTGGCCGCAAGGGGCGCTTCCATAGATTTACGCGTCTAATATGTAAATGAGCTAGATACGCCGATTCACGAACGTACGTGCGCCCGTCGCAGTAAGCTACGCTGTTTACGTAAGGCGTGCGTCCGGCGTAAAGATAAACCACCAAATAGCTGGTCTAAGTCATGTAAAGGTATGGACGTCGGAACTGCCGTCGGATTTTACGTTGTTTGCATAAGTCGTACGTGAATGGGGCTGGGCGTAGGTTACGTTCACGTCTTATGAATTGAGTCGGCGTATCTTAGGGAGTAAATTTGACGTGATTCTGAGCATGCGCGCGCATGCACCGTTCGCTCGGCGCTTCATTTACATGGGGTCACGCTTCATTGTAATACAACACGCCCACTACCTTCCTACTTTGAATTAGGCGGGCTTGCGCCGACCAATTTACATTACACCGGCGTAAATATGGGAGCAAGTGCTTTGTGAGTACATATGAGATACCCTACGCCGGCACAAAGATGCGCCGATGTACCTGAATCTGGCTAAACATATCCCCGTTCTGCCTAGTGACAGGACACTGATTGTTTGTTCCCTGTGATCGGGAGCAGCGATCGTGTCACATTTAGCCACGCCCCCCACAGTTAGAATCACTCCCTAAAGCACACTTAAACCCTTCAGCGCCCCCTAGTGGTTAAAATCCCTTCCCTGCCAGTGTCATTTACACAGTAATCAGAGCATTTTTATAGCACTGATCGCTTTATAAATCACAATGGGGTGGATTCAGTAAGCAATTGCGTCTGCGTAACCATAGTTACGCAGCGCAATTGCTTAGTTGCGCCGGCGTTTCGACTGCTCCTGATTCAGCAAGGTCGATACGCCAACTGCAGCCTAAGATATGACTGGCATAAGGCTCTTATGCCCTCATATCTTAGGCTGCATTCTTACGATGGCCGCTAGGTGGCGTTCCCGTAGTGGTCAGCGTAGAGTATGCAAATTGCATACTAACGCCGATTCACAACCCTACGCGCGCCCTACGTACGCAATTTACATCGTTTACGTTCGTCGGGTTCCGCGTAAGGCTGCCCATGCTATTAGCAGGGGCAGCCAATGCTACGTATACCAGTCGTTCCCGCGTCGCGATGTTTGAAAATTACGTCGTTTGCGTAAGTGAATCGTTGAATGGCGCTGGACGCCATTTACGTTCACGTTGAAGCAAATGATGTCCTTGCGACGTCATTTGCCGCAATGCACTTCGGGAAAGTTTCCAGACGGACCATGTGCACTACGTTCGGCGCGGGAACGCGCCTAATTTAAATGATCCATGCCCCCTACCGGATCATTTAAATTACGCGCCCTTACGCCGGGCAGTTTTAAGGAGCGCCCGCTCAAATTACGTAGCTACTGCTTCATGAATGAAGTGTAGCGCAGGTAATTTACGGAGGCGCAGCGTTAAAACGGTACAGTGCGCCTCCGTAAGAGGGCGCAATTCCTACCTGAATCCAGCTCAATGGTCCCAAAAATGTGTCAAAAAGTGTCCGATGTGTCAGCCATAATGTTGAAGTCACGATAAAAACCGCAGATCGCCGCCATTACTAGTAAAAAAATAAATATTACTAAAAATGCCATAGAACTATCCCCTATTTTGTAGACGCTATACACTATTAGCCAGATTCAGAAATACTGGCTTAAGTTTGTGCGGGCGTAGCTTATCTCAGATACACTACGCCGCCGCAAGTTAGAGAGGCAGGTACCGTATTCACAAAGCACTTGCGTCCTAAGTTACGGCGGTGTAGTGTAAATGGCCCGGCGTAACCCCGCCTAATTCAAATTAAGCAGGTAGGGGGCGTGCTCCATGTAAAATACCCGTGACCCCATGTAAACGAGGGCCGTTGGTACGGCGCATGCTCAGAATCACGTCGCAAATACTCCTTGCTGTCGACGTGAACGTAACCTACGCCCAGCCCCATTCAGGTACGCAAACGACGTAAAATACGACGGCTATTCCGTCGCCTATACCTTGCATGGGCTGCGCCATCTTTTTGGTGGTTTATCTTTACGCCGGAAAAACGCCTTACGTAAACAGCGTATCGGGCGCAAGTACATTCGTTAATAGGCGTATCTAGCTCATTTGCATATTCTCTGCGTAAATCCACGTACACGCCCCTAGCGGCCAGCGTAAATATGCAACTAAGATACGACGGCGTAGGAGACTTACGCCCGTCGTAGCTTAGCAAGATTTAAGCGTATCTCAGTTTGAGAATACGCTTAAAGATACGATGGCGCGGATTCGGACTTACGACGGCGTATCTAGTGATACGCCGTCGTAAGTGTTTTCTGAATCTAGCTATATAACTTTTGCGCAAAACAATCGATAAACGCTTATTGCGATTTTTTTTTTACCAAAAATATGTAGAAGAATACGTATCGGACTAAGGAAAAAAAATTGTTTCTATATATTATTTATTATATGATATTTATTATAGAAAAAATATTGCTTTATTTTCAAAATTGTCGCTCTATTTTTGTGCAAAAAATAAAAACCGCTCTATTTGTGGGAAAAAAGGACGTCAATTTTGTTTGGGAGCCACGTCGCACGACCGCGCAATTGTCAGTTAAAGCGACGCAGTGCCGAATCGCAAAAAATGCTCTGATCTTTGGCCAGCATAATGGTGTGGGGCTGAAGTGGTTAGGATGTACAGAGGAGGTTTGGTGATGGAATTACTGTCCATGATCTGACGTTTGCGGCGATATCTCACATGTGTGGGACGATTGCTGCATGCATGCGTGCTTGCTGGATCGACGCGTGCGTTCGCCTTTGCGCGTAAACACTGCGGGGGGTGGATGGTTAAATTTTTTCAACACTGTTACTTTTTTTTTTTTATCACTCTTAAAGCGGATGTGCCATGGGAACAAAATATTAAAAGCCAGCAGCTACAAATACTGCAGCTGCTGACTTTTAATATAAGGACACTTACCTGTCCTGGAGTCCAGCGCCGATCGCAGCAGAGCACGAGCGATCGCTCGTCACTCTGCTGCTCCCCCCTCCATCCACGCTCAGGGAACCAGGAAGTGAAGCGCTGCGGCTTCACTGCCCGGTTCCCTACGGCGCATGCGCGAGTCGCGCTGCGCCCGCCGATTGGCTCACACGCTGTGTGCTGGGAGCCGAGTGTTCCCAGCACACAACGGGCGACAGACGGGATGTGACGGAATGCCCGTCTTTCGCCCGTATCGTGTGGCCGGAAGTGGGTGCAGATACCTGTCTTTAGACAGGTGTCTGCACCCCCCTCCCCCTGAAAGGTGTCAAATGTGACACCGGAGGGGGGGAGGGTTCCGATCAGCGGGACTCCACTTTAGGGTGGAGGACCGCTTTAAGGCCCGTACACACGATCAGACTTTTAAACAACAACGGTCCGACGGACGTGTTTTATCGGACAATCCGACCGTCTGTACGCTCCACCGGACAATTGTTGTCGGAATTTCCATGGACAAATGTTGGGTGCGCACGCTCTCAAACTTTCCGACAACAAATGTGTTTCGTCGGATCATCCGCTCGTGTGTACACAAGTCCATCGGACTAAAATCCAAAGTACAAACACGCATGCTCAGAACCAAGGCTAAACATCAGACAACATTAGCAGAAGTTGCCCAAAGGGTGGCGGTAAAGAGCTGAAAGACCGCGTGGTTTGGTGAATGTTGGCTGAAAACTTTCTGCCGTGTGTATGCAGAACAAGTTCACGGCCAACGTGCCCCTTTGGACCAAAATCCACGGAAAAGTCCGCTGGAAGTTCCGATCGTGTGCATGAGGCTTTACTGTTATCACAGGGAATATAAAGATCCCCTGTGTTAGCAATAGGCAGTGACAGGTACTCTTTATGGAGAGATCTTGGGTCTATTAGACCCCAGGGCCCGGATTCACGTAGAGCGGCGTATATATGTGCGGGCGTAGCGCATCTCATATGCGCTACGCCGACGTAACATTGAGAGGCAAGAACAGTGGGCTGGATTCAAGAAGCAATTGCGCCTGCGTAACCATAGTTACACAGCGCAATTGCTTACTTGTGCCGGCGTAACGAATGCTCCTGATTCAGGAACCTCGATACGCCGACTGCAGCCTAAGATATGACTGGCATAAGGCTCTTATGCCCGCATATCTTAGGCTGCATTCTTGCGGTGGACGCTAGGTGGCGTTCCCATTGTGCTCAGCGTATAGTATGCAAATTGCATACTAACACCGATTCACAATGTTGCGCGAGCCCTGCGTACGCAAGTTACGTAGTTTCCGTACGGCGGTTTTTGCGTAAGGCTGCCCCTGCTATTAGCAGGGGCAGCCAATGTTACGTATACCCGTCGTTCCCGCGTCTCGAAATTTCAAATTTACATAGTTCGCGTAAGTGATTCGTGAACGGCGCTGGACGCCATTCACGTTCACTTTGAAGCAAATGACGTCCTTGCGACGTCATTTGCCGCAATGCACGTCGGGAAAGTTTCCCGACGGAGCATGCGCTCTACGATCGGCGCGGGAACGCGCCTAATTTAAATGATTCCCGCCCCCTACGGGATCATTTAAATTGCGCGCGCTTACGCCGGGCATTTTGCCGGCGCGCCCACGCAATTTACGGAGCTACTGCTCCGTGAATCAAGGGCAGCGCAGTAAATTTGCGGGGGCGCAGGGCAAAAACGTTGCCCTGCGCCTCCGTAAAAAAAGCACAAAACTACCTGAATCTAGCCCAGTATTCACAAAGCACTCGCTCCCTTTGTTGCGCCGGCGTAACGTAAATTGGCCGGCGTAATCCCGCCTAATTCAAAGTAGGAAGGTAGTGGGCGTGATCTATTAAAATGAAGCGTGACCCCATGTAAATGAAGGGCCGAACGAACGGCGCATGCTCAGAATCACGTCGCATATACTCCCTAAGATACGACGGCTCAATGCGTACAACGTCAACGTAACCTACGCCCAGCCCCGTTCACGTACGACTTACGTAAACGACGTCAAATCCGACGGCTGTTCCCTGGTCCATACCCTAACATGACTTACCCCTGCTTTATGTGGCATAACTTTACGCCGGACGTACACCTTACGTAAACGGCGTAGATTACTGCGACGGGCGTAAGTACGTTCGTGAATCGGCGTATCTCGATCATTTAGGCTGCATTCACACCTCGGCGTACAAAATCACAGCGTTTTGTCCCGCGAATTGCAGCGACAAATAGCGGCGTTTTGTACCGCGATTTGCGGCGACAAAACGCCGCGATTGTGAATGCAGCCTTCACCCCCTCTATGGAGATGGTTCACATCTCCTATGCCGAACGCCGAAAGACGCCTGAAAAAAAGGTCCGGAACTTTTTTTCAGGCGGCAGGCGTACGGCGTTCGGCGTGAAGATGTGAACCATCTCCATAGAGGTGCATGTTTAATCATCCCTCTGGCGTCTCGGGGCTGCAGCGGCGTCGCACTACAGGCGTATATACGCCTAGGTGTGAACGGAGGCTTACATATTCGACGCGTAAAACAATGGAAGCGCCCCTTGCAGCCAGCGTAAATATGCGCCCAAGATACGACGGCGTAGGAGACTTATGTCGGTCGGATGGAGCCAAAATTCAGGCGTATCTTATTTCAAGAATACGGCGCATAGATACGACGGCGCATCCGTGCACTTACGCGGCGTATCAGAAGATACGTCGGCGTAAGTGCTTTGTGAATCCGGCCCCAGATGTCTCCTATGTAGAGTTGGGCTGAACACTAGAGGTCGACCGATATATTGGCCGATATTTGGCAGTTTTGGAGAAATTGGCATCGGCCGATTTTTATCCAAATTAGGCGGATATTTTACATGGCCGCTAGCGGTGCCACGGATCCGGAGCTAGGCCGAAGACGTGGCCTTTCCTGATGCTGTGACCGGGGCGGCAATCCACGGATTGCCGCCCCGGTCACAGCATCAGGAAAGACCGCGGCTTCGGCCTAGCTCCGGAGCCGCGGCCATCTTGGTACACCCAGCGCGGCGGCCCTCCTGTCTGTTTTTGCCCATAGAGGAGGAGGGGCCCGCGCTCGTGGGACACACACCGCTCTCTGGTGTCTGTAGCAGGGGGGGGTCTATACTGGAGGGAGAGGGGGTCTGTACTGAGGGGGTGACACCATTTTTTTTTGCGCCAGTGCCACTTGCCATCCAGTGCCATCTGCCAGTGGCAATACCAGTGCCACCATCCAGTGCCAATTAGTGCCACCTTCCATCCAGTGCCATCTGCCAATGCCACCTGCCAGTGGCAATACCAGTGCCACCATCCAGTGCCAATTAGTGCCACCTTCCATCCAGTGCCACCTGCCAGTGCGATCCAGTGCCACCTACCAGTGCCAACTAAAGCCATCAGTGCCACTTGCCAATGCCAACCAGTGCTAACTATTGCCACCCAGTGCCACCTGCCAGTGCCAATTATTGCCACCTGCCAGTCAGTGCCAACCAGTGCCACTTGCCAGTGTCACCTGTTAGTGCCACCTGCCAGTGCCACGTGCCATCTGCCAACCAGTGCCATCTGCCAATCAGTGCCACCTGCCAGTGTCAATTAGTGCCACCTCCCAGTGCCAATAAGTGCCACCTGCCAATCAGTGCCATCTGCTAGTACCATCTTTCAGTGCCATCCAGTGCAACCTGCCAGTGCCAATAAGTGCCTTATGCTAGTGCCATCTTCCAGTGCCAATTAGTGCGAGCCAGTGCCACCAAAAAAAATAAAAAAATCGGCCTAAAATATTGGCCGCAAAAATTGGCATCATATATCAGCCATCGGCCGCCCAGATTTCTAAATATCGGCATCGGCCAGAGAAAAACCCATCTCGGTCGACCTCTACTGAACACCCCCCTGTTTAGTTCGCACCAGAACTCTCGAACATCGCAAAAGTTTAGATCTGAATGTACCCCATGGTATGGGGGGGACATGTATCAATGCAACATTTTTTTTTAAAAAAAAGATTGTTTTTAATAATGCTTAAAGTGAAACAATAAAAATGAAAAATTCCTTTAAATATCGTGCCTTGGGGGGGGGGGGGGTCCCCTTAGTCTGCCTGTAAAGTGGCACATCTGTACCACGTATAGAACCTGCTGCAGCATAAATGATATTTTCCCTGCAAGCTTCCTTTGTTTAGCTTGGGGAGCCGCTCTGCATGATGGGGCCACAATGTAACGCACGGGGAACAAGATTAGAGATTTTTTGGGATAAATTCGGGTGTCTCTTCCACAGACTTTGGATGGAAATCACAAAGTTTTGCACCACAGTGAGCACGCCTTATGTGAAGAAGCCAAATGACAGCAGACTCACTCGGGCCAACATCACATTTTTTTTTAGTTTTTTTAGATACATTTTGCTTTTTCTTTCACAGACTTTGGATAGAAGTAACAGGTGTGTAAAAATGTGGATTTGGGTGTCGGTGGCGCCTACACACTGTAAACCTTCTAGAGGTATTCTTGATGAAAGCAAGAACTGGCCTTGCTGTAAAAAAAAATAAGAAAAATATTTGACACCCCTGTCACACAGTTGTGGAAAAATTGTGACAGGTGGGGGGACAGACCCACCTATCACATTGATTGCCCCCACCACGGTATAGTTAGCTGCCAGACGGAGGTACAGGGGGGGATGCTGGGTCTTGGTGCCCCTCCACAGTTGCGGAACGCCAGGGCCCAGTCGCAAGTGAGACTGCTGCGACCCTAGTAGTTCCACCACTGGGGCAGGACTTGCACGGTACTACGATATTAAAGCTAGCCAAATGCTATGTAAATATTGGCTGGATCCTGAGGAACTGGCCAAAATTGGCTCCCCCCCCAACATTCTTCAACTGAAGAATTGAAGGAGCCGGGGAGACAAGTGTCGGAATATGAAAACCCGGCACGGGGGAGGGGATTGGTCTATATCCTTGCTGTTAACATGGATGGAAAAATCTGTTAAATATCAGTGTATGGTCAGCTTAAGAGTAAACAGATTTCGTGCCCCGTATGGGTAGGAGAGGCTTTGGGCCGGATTCAGATACATCGGCGCATATTTCTGCCGGCGTAGCGCATCTCATATGCGCTACGCCGACGTAACACAGAGAGGCAAGCAGAGTATTCACAAAGCACTTTCTCCCAACGTTGCGCCAGCGTAACGTAAATTCTTTGGCGTAAGCCCGCCTAATTCAAAGTAGATGGAAGTGGGCGTGATCCATTTAAATGAACCGTGACCCCATGCAAATGATTGGCCGAGCTAACGACACATGCGCCGTCCCGTGGACGCTTCCCAATGCGCATGCTCAGAATCACGGCGGAACGAACACCTAAGATACGTCGAATCACTGCCCTATTCACGTACTACTACGTAAACGACGTAAAACACGACGGCTGTTCCCTGGTCCATACCCAGTGGCGTCACTAGGGTTGGTGTCACCCGGTGCGGTAAAACATGGTGTCACCCCCCCTCTGTCTAGGCTGCCCAGCACCAAGCAGGCAGCGCACGGGCACGGGGCGCACCCCAAACCAGCCCCTGTAAATGATAGTATAGGGCAGTATAGTGGCAGGTTAGGGTAGTATAGAGTGGTATAGTGGCAGGTTGGTGTAGTGGGGTGGAATAGGACAGGTTAAGGTGGTATAGGGCATGTTGGGGTGATATAGGGTAGTTTGGGGTGGTATAGGGCAAGTTAGGGTTGCATAGGGCAGGTTGGGGTGGTATAGGGCAAGTTAGGGTGGTACAGGGCAGGTTGGGGTGGTATAGTGCAAGTTAGGGTGGCATAGGGCAAGTTGGGATGGCATGGGAAAGGTTGGGGTGGTACAGGGCAAGTTAGGGTGGCATTGGGCAGGTTGGGGTGGTATAGGGCAAGTTATGGTGGCATAGGGCAGATTGGGGTGGTACAGGGCAAGTTAGGGTGGCACAGGGCAAGTTGGGGTGGCATGGGAAAGTTTGGGGTGGTACAGGGCAGGCTGGGGTGGTACAGGGCAGGCTGTGGTGGCACAGGGCAGGCTGGGGTGGCACAGGGCTGTTTGGGGGGTACAGGGCAGGCTGGGGTGGTATAGGGCTGTTTAGGGTGGTACAGGGCAGGCTGGGGTGGTACAGGGCAGGCTGGGGTGGCACAGAGCAAGGCTGGGGTGGTACAGGGCAGGCTGGGATTGCACAGGGCAGGCTGGGTATGTCAGCTAAAAAAAAAAAAAAACAGGATGGTGTCACCCCTCTAGCGGGTGTCACCCGGTGCGGACCGCACCCCCCACACCCCCCTAGCAACACCTCTGTCCATACCTTAACATGACTTACACCTGCTTTATGAGGCTTAACTTTACGCCGGACGTACGACTTACGTAAACCGCGTATATTAATGCGCCGGGCGCAAGTACGTTCGTGAATCGCCGTATCTCACTCATTTGCATATTCGAATCGTAAATCAATGGGAGAGCCCCTTGCGGCCAGCGTAAATATGCGCCCACGTTACGACGGCGTAGGAAACTTACGTCGGTCGGATGAAGCCTATTTACAGGCGTATCTTGCTTTCAAAGTCAGGCGCATAGATACCACGGCGCACATTGACACTTACGCTGCGTATCTCGAGATACGCCAGCGTAAGTGCTACGAGAATCCGGGCCTTTATGTTTTGCGCCACATCCCATAAATCAAATAAAAAAATATACATCGAAAGCAGACGCGTAATTGCAACACAACGATAAAAGATAACAATCCATTTTTATTAATCCGTTAAAACCAATAATCATGTTTGGGTTTCACTCCACGGTACAGGACTGGATCGGCGAACGAACATTGTACTGCGGAACAAAACCAAAATTCGGTTATTGGTTTTATTGGCTTAAAAGTGGATTGTTAACTTTTAGAGTACGTAGACATATTTCATAAAATTCATCCTTTTTTTTACAAACAGTAAATTAAAACGCTTGTCTGATCCAATATACAAATATATATATAAAAAAGAAAAGAAAAAGAAAAACAACCTACAACTTCAGATCACATCCCGTATGGGAAAGAAATATCTCAAGATTGTGTCATGTGTTGTCATCATGCTATTACACACATCGGCCCAGATCCTCGTAGATTGGCGGAAAACTCGGCGGGCGTAACGTACCTGATTTACGCTACCGCTAGTTTCACAGGGAAGTGCTTTATTCGCAAAGCACTTGCCTGTAAAGTTGTGGCGGCGTAGCGTAAATCACCCGGCGCAAGCCCGCCTAATTCAAATTGGCCGGGTAGGGGGGCGTGGAGCATTTAAATTAAGCGTGTTCCCGTGCCGAACGTACTGCGCATGCGCCGTCCGGAAAATATCCCAGGGTGCATTGCTCCAAATGACGTCGCAAGGACATCATTGGTTTCGACGTGAACGTAAATGGCGTCCAGCCCCATTCACGGATGACTTACGCAAACAACGTAAATTTTAAAATTTCGACGCGGGAACGACGGCCATACTTAACATTGGTTGCCCCTCATATAGCAGGGGCAACTTTACGCCGCGCAAACCTAACATAAACATCGTAACTTCACTGCGTCGACCGCGCGTACGTTCGGGAATTCGCGGATCTAGCTAATTTGCATACTGGACGGGGAAAACGACGGAGGCGACACCTAGCGGCAAAAAAAAAAAAATGCATTTAAGATCCGACGGTGTAAGAGCCTTACGCCTGTCGGATCTAATGGATATCTATTCTAAGCACAGTGTATGGCAACCATGGAGAGAGATGCTAGAAGTCATAACTCTATGGCCGGGTACTCACGAGCAAACATGTATGGTGAAAGCGTTCCGTCGGACCGTTTTCACCGTACATGCCTGCCAGAGGGCTTCTGTACGATGGTTGTACTAACCATCGTACAGAAGTCCGCGCGAAAAAACTCCGCGGGGCGTGTCCGCGTCGTCGCCGCGACGATGACGCGGCGACGTGGGCGGGCCTGCCATTTAAAGGCTTCCACGCATGCGTCGAAGTCATTCGACGCATGCGAGGGACGGCGGGCGCTCGGACATGTACGGTAGGTCTGTACTGACGACCGTACATGTCCGAGCGGACGGTTTTAAAACACGTCCAGGAATATTTGCCCGCTGGGAAAAGGCCCGGCGGGCAAATGTTTGCTGGAATTCGGCCCGCTCGCGCCTACACACGACCGAACATGTATGCTGAAACTGGCCCGCGGACAAATATCAGCATACATGTTTGGTCGTGTGTACGGGGCCTAAGAAGTCTGGATATAAAATGTCTGTTATGGATAAGGACAAATATTCACACAATTAGGCCCAAAATTGCTGTACTTCTTCTATTATGTGTGATTCCTAGAACATCAGCTCCGCCCTCAATCAGGAAAAAAGGGGGTGGGGTGGGGACAATGCCACATCCTCTTCTCTGCCCAGAGAGGCCAATAATCAGAAAGAGCTTAGAGCATATAATGTATACGTAGAGGGACATGAGTTGAGGAACGATCTCCAGAGAGCATGCCTTTGTGCCACATTATTCTACAATCAGTGGCGTAGGGTGGGGGGTGCGAGGGGGGCCACCGCCCCAGTGCAAAATTTAGAGGGGCGCGCTGTCACGAGTGTGGACTGTCTAGCATGGGGATAAAAGTCCCTTGTTAAACTTATGACGCCGGAGAGTCCACGTTGTTCAGCAACAGCAGCAGTTCTTGGGGTGCTGGCAAGCGGCTGAGGGACCCATCTCACACTAGTGATCAGCGAGGGGCCAAGCCAAGGACAGATGGACTGGCAGCCTGAGAGCCAGGGACTAGACAGAATAGTTCCACAGCGGCTGCCTCCTCCTTGACCTAGCCCCCCAAGAGATGAGAAGCGACGTGCGCAGCCTCTCCCGTGCCTCCAGAGCATGGATTGCTCCAACTTCCTCTGCGCAGTAACATGTGGCCTGAAAACAGACTGACTGAGGACCCAGAGCCTTGGCCACCTCCAAACCATCCAGGACATGAAATATCAATATCTCCTCTTCTGGAAACCTTCATTTGCCCCCTTCTTGAACACGTCGCTCTGTCCTCCTCTGGATACTTCCCTCTCTACCCTCCTGGGCACACCTATCCATCCTCTCCTGAAAATGTCCCTCAGTCTGTTCCAGGGAACGCGTTAAGGCGTGGGAATGGAGTTCCTGCACTTTTTTCACAGCAGGAACTCCGTTCCCTTTGCAGGACTAGAGCAGCCGAGCCGCCCGAGCCCCCCGAGCCAATCCTTCACTAAGCGGCAATGCCCAGCTCCAGTCACCGTCAGGGGCAGGCGAACCTTAGTAATCCTTTATGTTACTGGCCTCTTCCTGTATATGGATTCATCAGGTAGTGTGCGGATATTCCGTCACTTCCTGTATATGGATTCATGGGGTAGTGTGCGGGTATTCCGTCACTTCCTGTATATGGATTCATCGGGTAGTGTGCGGGTATTCCGTCACTTCCTGTATATGGATTCATCGGGTAGTGTGCGGGTATTCCGTCACTTCCTGTATATGGATTCATGGGGGTAGTGTGCGGGTATTCCGTCACTTCCTGTATATGGATTCATCGGGTAGTGTGCGGGTATTCCGTCACTTCCTGTATATGCATTCATCGTGTAGTGTGCGGGTATTCCGTCACTTCCTGTATATGGATTCATCGGGTAGTGTGCGGGTATTCCGTCACTTCCTGTATATGGATTGATGGGGTAGTGTGCGGGTATTCCGTCACTTCCTGTATATGGATTGATCGGGTAGTGTGCGGGTATTCCGTCACTTCCTGTATATGGATTCATCGGGCAGTGTGCAGGTATTCCGTCACTTCCTGTATATGGATTCATCGGGTGGTGTGCGGGTATTCCGTCACTTCCTGTATATGGATTCCTCAGGTAGTGTGCGGGTATTCCGTCACTTCCTGTATATGGAATCATCGGGTAGTGTGCGGGTATTCCGTCACTTCCTGTATATGGATTCATCGGGTAGTGTGCGGGTATTCTGTCACTTCCTGTATATGCATTCATCGTGTAGTGTGCGGGTATTCCGTCACTTCCTGTATATGGATTCATCGGGTAGTGTGCGGGTATTCCGTCACTTCCTGTATATGGATTGATGGGGTAGTGTGCGGGTATTCCGTCACTTCCTATATATGGATTGATCGGGTAGTGTGCGGGTATTCCGTCACTTCCTGTATACGGATTCATCGGGCAGTGTGCGGGTATTCCGTCACTTCCTGTATATGGATTGATGGGGTAGTGTGCGGGTATTCCGTCACTTCCTGTATATGGATTCATCGGGTAGTGTGCGGGTATTCCGTCACTTCCTGTATATGGATTCCTCAGGTAGTGTGCGGGTATTCCGTCACTTCCTGTATATGGATTCATCGGGCAGTGTGCGGGTATTCCGTCACTTCCTGTATATGGATTCATCGGGTAGTGTGCGGGTATTCCGTCACTTCCTGTATATGGATTCATCAGGTAGTGTGCGGGTCTTCCGTCACTTCCTGTATATGGATTCATCGGGTAGTGTGCGGGTATTCCGTCACTTCCTGTATATGGATTGATGGGGTAGTGTGCGGGTATTCCGTCACTTCCTGTATATGGATTGATCGGGTAGTGTGCGGGTATTCCGTCACTTCCTGTATATGGATTCATCGGGCAGTGTGCGGGTATTCCGTCACTTCCTGTATATGGATTGATGGGGTAGTGTGCGGGTATTCCGTCACTTCCTGTATATGGATTCATCGGGTAGTGTGCGGGTATTCCGTCACTTCCTGTATATGGATTCCTCAGGTAGTGTGCGGGTATTCCGTCACTTCCTGTATATGGATTCATCAGGTAGTGTGCGGGTATTCCGTCACTTCCTGTATATGGATTCCTCAGGTAGTGTGCGGGTATTCCGTCACTTCCTGTATATGGATTCATCGGGCAGTGTGCGGGTATTCCGTCACTTCCTGTATATGGATTCATCGGGTAGTGTGCGGGTGTGATGCAATTGCCTATATGCTTCAGTCTAATGCTCTCCCTGCTAACTTAATGCTGTGGGTTACAGGTAACAGGTGTTTCATGTGTGATTCATCTCTCTCTGTAAAGACTGTTCATATGTTAAATAAGGCTAGCTTTTGAAAGGCCTTTAATTGTGTGATAACCCTGTCTAAAAACCTAGTGATTCTCAGAGGTGTTAATAGGTGTCAAACTGGATACAGACGAAACGTCTGCTTAGGAAACTCAGTGTGTGAAGGTGGTTTGTTGTTTAAGGAATGTGCAGTGATTAGACATGATAATTGTCGGTCGGTGCCGACCTGTCTAGAATGTTTTAGTAATTAGCCTTAGTGTGTGATTGGGGTGGGTGGAGATTTCATTGTTGCTTCAATGTCTTGGACTGTATAAAAAGCTGAGAAGAAAAAACATTAAAGTCTGTGTTGTTCCAGCCTTAAGCCTTGCCTCATGTATGGATGCTTCTGTGATGTTCTTGTATGGAGAGGAGGGAATGCTTGACGGGGATATCATACCGATACCGTCACAAATTGGTTGGCAGCAGCGGGATCTTCCCTTCTACTCTCCCTTACACCAGGACTCCAAGCAGACACTGGGAACAGTGAATGGAAGGCTGCTACACCCTGCTTAAAAGAACTACTGGAAGTTCGTGGAAGGATTGCTAGCAACAAAACCAAGCGGGTCATCATAGCAGAATTAATGGAGCTAGACCAGGAGAACGTGATTGCAGCAACGCCAGCAGTACAAGAGATGGAGACACCAGTGATTCAGGAGGAGTCACCAACCAACAAGCTAATGAGAGAGAAGCTAGCGTGGTTCGGCCCGAACCCAACGCCGGATGTGGTGCTGAAAGTGATGGACCTGTTAGAGAAGGAGGATAAACACATAAGAGACGCAGAACTACAGAAGGATAAACAAATAAGAGATGCAGAGCTACAGTTAAAACTGGCAGCAGTCCAACAAGCAGCCGCACATTCTCCAAACAGTGAGTACAGCACAGCAGACACAAGGAAGATTCCGTTTAGCGCTTTTAAAGCTTTTGATGAAAAGGACTGTGAGATTGATAACTACCTGGCAGATTTTGAGCGACAATGTAACCTGCACCGAATAGCTAGAGGAGAGTGGGTTGCAATATTGTCAGGCAAACTGTCAGGCAAAGCTTCTGATGCTTTCCGGACCGTGCCAGATCAGGATATCCATAGCTACGCCCGGGTTAAAGAAGCGCTCCTGGCTCGTTATGCAGTAACCCCAGAGTCCCACCGACAGAAGTTCAGGGACTCACGCAAAACCACGAAAGACTCTTACGCGGAATGGGCATGCCAGTTGTCCCTGTCGGCCTCTAACTGGGTTAACAGCAGCCAGGCCACCACCGCAGAGGACATTTTGCAACTAATGCTCCTGGAGCAATTTTACAATCACATCCAGACGGACGTCAAAGATTGGGTGAGAGATCGCAGGCCCATGACTCTACCAGAGGCCGCGAAGTTGGCGGATGAATATGCGGATACTCGCAAGACAAACCAGGTCACACCACGGGTACAACCTCCACGACCAACGGCGCCCTCACACCCACCAGCCGCTAGATACCAACCGCCTAACAGACCGATGACATCGAGCCCTCGCTATCCACGCCAGGAGGACAACGAACAACGCTGCTTCCGGTGCAAACAGTTGGGTCACTTCAAGCAGAATTGCCCCCTGAATGACAACACCAGGTCAAATTGGTCTCAACCTGGGTACCGCCCACCAGCAGCAGCCCATTGTGTAGACTCGGCTTGGGATCCCCAGGAGCTGGGTCAGGAAGAACCATTGGGCACCCCTTACGAAGCCCTCATGGTACAATCTGTTATTACGGACAACAGGGAACACCATTGTCAGCTGGTCATGGGCGACAGCCATGAGCCGGAGGGGCCTTGGAGGGAGCTGGGCAGAAAGAGGCACCGCCAGCTACCCTCCAAGAAGAAGAGGTCCTGGAAGTCATATAACCAGCGGACCTGGGAGGAGAAGAAGCGACTGGAGGAGATAGAATCGCAGCGGGCGCCCCAGATGCGGGCCGAGATGTTCGCCAAGGGCCCACCGGTGGCCCCTTACACCACCACCCAGTTCCTGATGATGAAGGACCACGTGGAAAGCCTGCAGGACATGAGCAAGCAGGATCTGATCCGTGAGTACATAGAGCTGGAGGAGTGCATAAGCCGCATGGAGGAGGAGAACAACCACCTGAGGTCACAGCAGGCTGACCCACCCAGGCTCCATGAACTGGAGATGGAGCTGGAGAAGCTCAAAGAGGAGAACTGGCGGCTGCGGAGGGAGCAGAGGGTGGCTGACCCTATGGGGCCCTGATATCCCCCCCCCCCCCCCAACTCTGAGCACCGGTGCTACAGCATTTCAACAAATATAACTTTTTCTTTTTATGAATCTCCTGTGACTGTCACTTCAGAGCCATAACCTGCCCCCTCCCATAGCGGGACACCTAGACGGCGGCGCACAGACCCATTCGCCGTCTTCACACTGACTTCTGGTGACTCTGCAGATCACACAAAGACTTGGGGACTGACCGGCGTGTGATCTGACGACCCGGTGACATACCTGAGTCGGGAGCAGTTGCCAAGGGAGGTCAGTTACGCCAAACAGAGTTAACCTCGGACTAAAAGCTCTGAACCCGTCAACCCTACTGGACCAGGGAAGGTCCAACCAGGTTTGCCGTAGCAGGGAGAAAAAGGGGGGCCATTGTGATGCAATTGCCTATATGCTTCAGTCTAATGCTCTCCCTGCTAACTTAATGCTGTGGGTTACAGGTAACAGGTGTTTCATGTGTGATTCATCTCTCTCTGTAAAGACTGTTCATATGTTAAATAAGGCTAGCTTTTGAAAGGCCTTTAATTGTGTGATAACCCTGTCTAAAAACCTAGTGATTCTCAGAGGTGTTAATAGGTGTCAAACTGGATACAGACGAAACGTCTGCTTAGGAAACTCAGTGTGTGAAGGTGGTTTGTTGTTTAAGGAATGTGCAGTGATTAGACATGATAATTGTCGGTCGGTGCCGACCTGTCTAGAATGTTTTAGTAATTAGCCTTAGTGTGTGATTGGGGTGGGTGGAGATTTCATTGTTGCTTCAATGTCTTGGACTGTATAAAAAGCTGAGAAGAAAAACCATTAAAGTCTGTGTTGTTCCAGCCTTAAGCCTTGCCTCATGTATGGATGCTTCTGTGATGTTCTTGTATGGAGAGGAGGGAATGCTTGACGGGGATATCATACCGATACCGTCACAGCGGGTATTCCGTCACTTCCTGTATATGGATTCATCAGGTAGTGTGCGGGTCTTCCGTCACTTCCTCGATGCCGCAATGTCTCCTGGGAGCTTTTGTCATTGTTCCCAGGAGACATTGCGGAGGTCTTCCGTCTGTCCTCTCCTGAACACGTCCGTCTGTCCTCTCCTGAACACGTCCGTCTGTCCTCTCCTGGACACGTCCCTCTGTCCTCTCCTGAACACGTCCCTCTGTCCTCTCCTAGACCCTTGCCTCTGTCCTCTCCTAGACCCTTGCCTCTGTCCTCTCCTAGACACGTCCCTCTGTCCTCTTCTAGACACGTCCGTCTGTCCTCTCTTGGACACGTCCCTCTGTCCTCTCCTGAACACGTCCCTCTGTCCTCTCCTGAACATGTCCCTCTGTCCTCTCCTGAACACGTCCATCTGTCCTTTCCTGGACACATCCGTCTGTTCTCTCCTGAACACGTCTGTCTGTCCTCTCCTGAACACGTCCATCTGTCCTTTCCTGGACACGTCCGTCTGTCCTCTCCTGAACACGTCCCTCTGTCCTCTCCTGAACACGTCCCTCTGTCCTCTCCTGAACACGTCCGGCTGTCCTCTCCTGAACACGTCCGTCTGTCCTCTCCTGGACACGTCTGTCTGTCCTCTCCTGGACACGTCCGTCTGTCCTCTCCTAGACACGTCCGTCTGTCCTCTCCTGAACACGTCCCTCTGTCCTCTCCTGAACACGTCCCTCTGTCCTCTCCTGAACACGTCTCTCTGTCCTCTCCTGAACACGTCCGGCTGTCCTCTCCTGAACACGTCCGTCTGTCCTCTCCTGGACACGTCCGTCTGTCCTCTCCTAGACACGTCCGTCTGTCCTCTCCTGAACACGTCCGTCTGTCCTCTCCTGGACACGTCCGTCTGTCCTTTCCTGGACATGTCCGTCTATCCTTTCCTGGACACGTCCGTCTGTCCTCTCCTGGACACTTCCCTCTGTCCTCTCCTAGACACATCTGTAATGGAATGACCCGGGACAAACAGAGACTTTGTAAGGATGAGGGGTACTCCTGTACGGCGTCACCAAGGAGTCTTATGTCTAGGGTCACCTTATGTCCGATAGGGCCATAGGGTGACTGAGAAATTATATCCTAAATTACAGGACAGGGGACATCACTGATTGTTCATATTGCAGGATCTTGAGATATTGCAAGTTGTTGGTTTTGGAACAAGTACAGAGCTGCGTGTCTCGTCTTGATTCTGGGGAAATGGGATGGATCGGATCCTGTTGGTTGGAGTGTCGATAAGCTGTCTTGTCTTGGATGTGATGGAAGGTCGTAAACGGTGGTGACCGTTACAAGTGGTGTCAGAAGTGGGATGTTTCCATCGGCAGAAGGACGGCTACAAGGACACAGGACAATGGAGACGCTGTATGAACGGCTGAAGCTCTCTTCCCTCAAGGACTTACTGGAGAGCCGGGGCAGATCGGCCTGCAATCATAAGAGAAGGGACATAATTGCAGAACTTGTCCAAATGGATAGAGCTGAGAGGCCCAGCATAACAGACAGGACACCCGATGAAGAGTTTTTTGATCGGGCTGTTAGACGTGGACTGGCACAGTATGGACCTAATCCTCCACCGGAGATCATAGACCGGGTTATAGCGGCTGTGGATGCCACTTGGCTACAGCAAAGAGGTGCTGCAGCAGCAGAAGTCACAGCATCACCAACTGAAGAGAGGGGAGAGGTACAGATGCCAGTCTCCATGAAAGTGGAGTTCCAGGGAGCCGGGGCAATTGGCCCCTCTCCCCAGCAACAAGCTGTGGTGGTAAAGCGTTTACTCCCAGCTGAATCACTGGCAACAGAGCAGAGTGTCACAAGCCTCTGCTCTCAACTAACGGAAGAGGGAGTTCTTGGGGCAGTGGATGGGACTTCAGTCTCCACTGACACAACCCCAGAAAATGGTACGTCACCGAGACAGGAGGATGTCGGCTTTGCTTTGCAAGCATCGGTGGATTTTCTACCACCAGTGGATGGGACTTCAGTCTCCACTGGTATACCCCAGGGATGGGGGCCAGTTGGCCCAGATCCCCAACAACATGATGGACTGAACCCAGTCACCCTGTCTTCTCTCCAGCGGCTGAAAGGACTCCAGGGAGAAGGGCCAGTCCAGGCCTCTCCCCAGCGGCAGGCCGGTCCCCGTTTGGGGTCTCCTCCTGTGTCAGTCTCCCACCGAAAGGGGAGAGATGTAACGGAATGACCCGGGACAAACAGAGACTTTGTAAGGATGAGGGGTACTCCTGTACCGGCGTCACCAAGGAGTCTTATGTCTAGGGTCACCTTATGTCCGATAGGGCCATAGGGTGACTGAGAAATTATATCCTAAATTACAGGACAGGGGACATCACTGATAGTTCATATTGCAGGATCTTGAGATATTGTTGTTGGTTAATTGTGACCCAACCAGTCAATAGTGACTCATTTCTATGATTAGCCCTGACTAGTGACATGCTAATTGAGTCTGCTTCTCAAAGACCTCTCATTGTGTGATGCTGCTTTGTGTGAATTATATTGATATAAGATGTGTAATGGAACTTGCCAAGCTGTATGCGGAGACAGAACATCTGTCTAGGGATGTGGAATGGAACTTGTCAAGCTGTATGCGGAGACAGAACGTCTGTCTAGGGATGTGGAATGAAACTTGCCAAGCTGTATGCGGAGACAGAACGTCTGTCTAGGGATGTGGAATGGAACCTGCCAAGCTGTATGCGGAGACAGAACGTCTGTCTAGGGATGTGGAATGGAACTTGCCAAGCTGTATGCGGAGACAGAACGTCTGTCTAGGGATGTGGAATGGAACCTGCCAAGCTGTATGCGGAGACAGAACGTCTGTCTAGGAATGTGGAATGGAACTTGCCAAGCTGTATGCGGAGACAGAACGTCTGTCTAGGGATGTGGATTGAGAAGAGATCATTGTGTGATGGTGTTTTGTTTGAGTTCTGTTAATGAAGGAATGTGCAGTGATGAGGTCATGATAATTATAGCCCGGCGTCGAGATGTCTAGAATGTTTAGCAATTAGCCATCTGAAGGTGTATTGAAGCCCCCCAGGGTGTGGGTGGAGAGTTTGATTGTTCATGTGCCTTGAAAACTGTATAAAATCTGAGAGTGAACCATTAAAGTTGTCTTCATTTTGGAACAAGTACAGAGCTGCGTGTCTTGTCTTGATTCTGGGGAAAGGGGATGGATCGGGTCCTGTTGGTTGGAGTGTCGATAAGCTGTCTTGGATGTGATGGAAAGTCGTAAACGGTGGTGACTGTTACAACGTCCTCTCCTGGACACGTCCGTCTGTCCTTTCCTGGACACGTCCGTCTGTCCTCTCCTGGACACGTCCGTCTGTCCTCTCCTGGACACGTCCGTCTGTCCTTTCCTGGACACGTCCGTCTGTCCTCTCCTGGACACGTCCGTCTGTCCTCTCCTGGACACGTCCGTCTGTCCTTTCCTGGACACGTCCGTCTGTCCTCTCCTGGACACGTCCGTTTGTCCTCTCCTGGACACGTCCGTCTGTCCTTTCCTGGACACGTCCGTCTGTCCTTTCCTGGACACGTCCGTCTGTCCTCTCCTGGACACGTCCGTCTGTCCTCTCCTGGACACGTCCGTCTGTCCTCTCCTGGACACGTTCGTCTGTCCTCTCCTGGACACGTCCGTCTGTCCTCTCCTGGACACGTCCCTCTGTCCTCTCCTGGACATGTCCGTCTGTCCTCTCTGAACACGCCCGTCTGTCCTCTCCTGGACACGTCCGTCTGTCCTCTCCTACACACGTCCGTCTGTCCTCTCCTGGACACGTCCCTCTGTCCTCTCCTGGACACGTCCGTCTGTCCTCTCCTGGACACGTCCGTTTGTCCTCTCCTGGACACGTCCGTCTGTCCTCTCCTGGACACGTCCGTCTGTCCTCTCCTGGACACGTCCGTCTGTCCTCTCCTGGACACGTCCGTCTGTCCTTTCCTGGACACGTCCGTCTGTCCTCTCCTGGACACGTCCGTCTGTCCTCTCCTGGACACGTCCGTCTGTCCTTTCCTGGACACGTCCGTCTGTCCTCTCCTGGACACGTCCGTTTGTCCTCTCCTGGACACGTCCGTCTGTCCTTTCCTGGACACGTCCGTCTGTCCTTTCCTGGACACGTCCGTCTGTCCTCTCCTGGACACGTCCGTCTGTCCTCTCCTGGACACGTCCGTCTGTCCTCTCCTGGACACGTTCGTCTGTCCTCTCCTGGACACGTCCGTCTGTCCTCTCCTGGACACGTCCCTCTGTCCTCTCCTGGACATGTCCGTCTGTCCTCTCTGAACACGCCCGTCTGTCCTCTCCTGGACACGTCCGTCTGTCCTCTCCTACACACGTCCGTCTGTCCTCTCCTGGACACGTCCCTCTGTCCTCTCCTGGACACGTCCGTCTGTCCTCTCCTGGACACGTCCGTTTGTCCTCTCCTGGACACGTCCGTCTGTCCTCTCCTGGACACGTCCGTCTGTCCTCTCCTGGACACGTCCGTCTGTCCTCTCCTGGACACGTCCGTCTGTCCTTTCCTGGACACGTCCGTCTGTCCTCTCCTGGACACGTCCGTCTGTCCTCTCCTGGACACGTCCGTCTGTCCTCTCCTGGACACGTCCGTCTGTCCTTTCCTGGACACGTCCGTCTGTCCTCTCCTGGACACGCCCGTCTGTCCTCTCCTGGACACGTCCGTCTGTCCTTTCCTGGACACGTCCGTCTGTCCTCTCCTGGACACGTCCGTCTGTCCTCTCCTGGACACGTCCGTCTGTCCTCTCCTGGACACGTCCGTCTGTCCTCTCCTGGACACGTTCGTCTGTCCTCTCCTGGACACGTCCGTCTGTCCTCTCCTGGACACGTCCCTCTGTCCTCTCCTGGACACGTCCGTCTGTCCTCTCTGAACACGCCCGTCTGTCCTCTCCTGGACACGTCCGTCTGTCCTCTCCTACACACGTCCGTCTGTCCTCTCCTGGACACGTCCCTCTGTCCTCTCCTGGACACGTCCCTCTGTCCTCTCCTGGACACGTTCGTCTGTCCTCTCCTGGACACGTCCGTCTGTCCTCTCCTGGACACGTCCCTCTGTCCTCTCCTGGACACGTCCGTCTGTCCTCTCCTGGACACGTCCGTCTGTCCTCTCCTGGACAAGTCCGTCTGTCCTCTCCTGGACACGTCCGTCTGTCCTCTCCTGGACACGTCTGTCTGTCCTTTCCTGGACACGTCCGTCTGTCCTCTCCTGGACACGTCTGTCTGTCCTCTCCTGGACACCTCCCTCTGTCCTCTCCTGGACACGTCCGTCTGTCCTCTCCTGGACACGTCCCTCTGTCCTCTCCTAGACACGTCCGTCTGTCCTCTCCTAGACACGTCCCTCTGTCCTCTCCTGGACACGTCCGTCTGTCCTCTCCTGGACACGTCCGTCTGTCCTCTCCTGGACACGTCCCTCTGTCCTCTCCTGGACACGTCCGTCTGTCCTCTCCTGGACACGTCCCTCTGTCCTCTCCTGGACACGTCCCTCTGTCCTCTCCTGGACACATCCCTCTGTCCTCTCCTAGACACGTCTGTCTGTCCTCTCCTGGACACGTCCGTCTGTCCTCTCCTGGACACGTCCCCCTGTCCTCTCCTGGACACGTCCGTCTGTCCTCTCCTGGACATGTTTGTCTGTCCTCTCCTGGACACGTCCGTCTGTCCTCTCCTGGACACGTCCATCTGTCCTCTCCTGGACACGTCTCTCTGTCCTCTCCTGGACACGTCCGTCTGTCCTCTCCTGGACACGTCCGTCTGTCCTCTCCTGGACACGTCCCTCTGTCCTCTCCTAGACACGTCTGTCTGTCCTCTCCTGGACACGTCCGTCTGTCCTCTCCTGGACACGTCCCTCTGTCCTCTCCTGGACACGTCCGTCTGTCCTCTCCTGGACATGTTTGTCTGTCCTCTCCTGGACACGTCCGTCTGTCCTCTCCTGGACACGTCCATCTGTCCTCTCCTGGACACGTCCCTCTGTCCTCTCCTGGACACGTCCGTCTGTCCTCTCCTGGACACGTCCCTCTGTCCTCTCCTGGACACGTCTGTCTGTCCTCTCCTAGACACGTCCGTCTGTCCTCTCCTGGACACGTCCCTCTGTCCTCTCCTGGACACGTCCCTCTGTCCTCTCCTGGACACGTCCCTCTGTCCTCTCCTGGACACGTCCCTCTGTCCTCTCCTGGACACGTCCGTCTGTCCTCTCCTGGACATGTTTGTCTGTCCTCTCCTGGACACGTCCGTCTGTCCTCTCCTGGACACGTCCATCTGTCCTCTCCTGGACACGTCTCTCTGTCCTCTCCTGGACACGTCCGTCTGTCCTCTCCTGGACACGTCCGTCTGTCCTCTCCTGGACACGTCCCTCTGTCCTCTCCTAGACACGTCTGTCTGTCCTCTCCTGGACACGTCCGTCTGTCCTCTCCTGGACACGTCCCCCTGTCCTCTCCTGGACACGTCCGTCTGTCCTCTCCTGGACATGTTTGTCTGTCCTCTCCTGGACACGTCCGTCTGTCCTCTCCTGGACACGTCCCTCTGTCCTCTCCTGGACATGTCCGTCTGTCCTTTTCTAGACACGTCCGTCTGTCCTCTCCTAGACACGTCCCTCTGTCCTCTCCTGGACACGTCCGTCTGTCCTCTCCTGGACACGTCCCTCTGTCCTCTCCTGGACACGTCCGTCTGTCCTCTCCTGGACACGTCCGTCTGTCCTCTCCTGGACACGTCCCTCTGTCCTCTCCTGGACACGTCCCTCTGTCCTCTCCTAGACACGTCTGTCTGTCCTCTCCTGGACACGTCCGTCTGTCCTCTCCTGGACACGTCCCCCTGTCCTCTCCTGGACACGTCCGTCTGTCCTCTCCTAGACACGTCTGTCTGTCCTCTCCTGGACACGTCCGTCTGTCCTCTCCTGGACACGTCCCCCTGTCCTCTCCTGGACACGTCCGTCTGTCCTCTCCTGGACATGTTTGTCTGTCCTCTCCTGGACACGTCCGTCTGTCCTCTCCTGGACACGTCCATCTGTCCTCTCCTGGACACGTCCCTCTGTCCTCTCCTGGACACGTCCGTCTGTCCTCTCCTGGACACGTCCCTCTGTCCTCTCCTGGACACGTCTGTCTGTCCTCTCCTAGACACGTCCGTCTGTCCTCTCCTAGACACGTCCGTCTGTCCTCTCCTAGACACGTCCGTCTGTCCTCTCCTGGACACGTCCGTCTGTCCTCTCCTGGACACGTCCGTCTGTCCTCTCCTAGACATGTCCGTCTGTCCTTTTCTAGACACTTCCCTCTGTCCTCTCCTGACCTAGACACGTCCGCTGTCCTCTGTTGTATTCCTGGAGGTGGAATGTGGAAGTGATGGGAACATTTATAGGCCTCTGATGAGCCAAGCTAAATTTTTGGATGTCTAAACTACGGGGTCCCACCAGAGTCGGGTCAGAGTCAAGGCTGCGATTGGAGGGTTTTCTTGGCACATGGAAGGGATTATGGGGGAAACAGGAGCGGGTTCCTTTGTTTTTCATGAGTTTATTATAACTGAAGGTGTTGAAATAATAATAGTATCATATCTATTTAAATTGTATATATTAAACCCAAAACCAAACACATGATACATTGCAGCTCGTCAGTCATTAGATCAGGACGGGTTTTGTGAGTAAATGAACAGTAGAATGAATGAAGGTCTTCACAAAGATGGCGCCCGTGAGGGGGTGACACTTCCTCCGCCATGATTGATGGGTCTCCTTCCACTCTAGTGCGCGTCCTGGCAGTCACGTGACGAGGAAGGCCTCCTGGAGTCACTTGCGGAACTGCGGCTTTTTTTTCTCTCCACCTATCAGCATTGTCTGGCAGCCGCGCCCCTCGCCTGGCTCCGCCCCTCTGTCTGTCGCGCTGCATTTCGGGCGAGAGGAAGCCGCGGAGCGCTCCGGTAGGGAGAGTGACGTGACGTCACATCCGCCGTGTGTGGTGTTATTATTGTTCCTGTGAGCGGAGCGAGGCGGAGGAGAGGAGGACCGGGTGAGTGAGGGGGATGGGTGGAGGTACCGGGGGGTGCGGGGACACCGAGGAGGGGGAGGGGATCATAGAGGACAGACAGGTGTGTGCAGAGACAGAGGATGGAGGACAGAGGAGAGGATGGAGGACAGAGGATGGAGGACAGAGGAGAGGATGGAGGACAGAGGAGAGGACAGAGGAGAGGATGGAGGACAGAGGAGAGGACAGAGGAGAGGATGGAGGACAGAGGAGAGGACAGAGGAGAGGATGGAGGACAGAGGAGAGGATGGAGGACAGAGGAGAGGATGGAGGACAGAGGAGAGGATGGAGGACAGAGGAGAGGAGAGGATGGAGGACAGACAGACAGAGGAGAGAATGGAGGACAGAGGAGAGGATGGAGGACAGAGGAGAGGATGGAGGACAGAGGATGGAGGACAGAGGAGAGGATGGAGGACAGAGGAGAGGATGGAGGACAGAGGAGAGGATGGAGGACAGAGGAGAGGATGGAGGACAGAGGAGAGGATGGAGGACAGAGGAGAGGATGGAGGACAGAGGAGAGGATGGAGGAGAGGATGGAGGAGAGGATGGAGGACAGAGGAGAGGATGGAGGACAGAGGAGAGGACAGAGGAGAGGATGGAGGACAGAGGATGGAGGACAGAGGAGAGGATGGAGGACAGAGGAGAGGATGGAGGACAGAGGAGAGGATGGAGGACAGAGGAGAGGATGGAGGACAGAGGAGAGGATGGAGGACAGAGGAGAGGATGGAGGACAGAGGAGAGGATGGAGGACAGAGGAGAGGATGGAGGACAGAGGAGAGGACAGAGGAGAGGATGGAGGACAGAGGAGAGGATAGAGGACAGAGGAGAGGATAGAGGACAGAGGAGAGGATGGAGGACAGAGGAGAGGATGGAGGACAGAGGAGAGGATGGAGGACAGACAGACAGAGGAGAGGATGGAGGACAGAGGAGAGGATGGAGGACAGACAGATGTGTGCAGAGACAGAGGAGAGGATGGAGGACAGACAGATGTGTGCAGAGACAGAGGAGAGGATGGAGGACAGAGGAGAGGATGGAGGACAGAGGAGAGGATGGAGGACAGAGGAGAGGATGGAGGACAGAGGAGAGGATGGAGGACAGACAGAGGAGAGGATGGAGGACAGACAGAGGAGAGGATGGAGGACAGACAGAGGAGAGGATGGAGGACAGACAGAGGAGAGGATGGAGGACAGACAGAGGAGAGGATGGAGGACAGACAGAGGAGAGGATGGAGGACAGACAGAGGAGAGGATGGAGGACAGACAGAGGAGAGGATGGAGGACAGAGGAGAGGATGGAGGACAGACAGACAGAGGAGAGGATGGAGGACAGAGGAGAGGACAGAGGAGAGGATGGAGGACAGGAGGAGAGGATGGAGGACAGACAGATGTGTGCGGAGGACAGAGGAGAGGATGGAGGACAGAGGAGAGGATGGAGGACAGAGGAGAGGATGGAGGACAGAGGAGAGGATGGAGGACAGAGGAGAGGATGGAGGACAGAGGAGAGGATGGAGGACAGACAGACAGAGGAGAGGATGGAAGACAGAGGAGAGGATGGAGGACAGAGGAGAGGATGGAGGACAGAGGAGAGGATGGAGGACAGACAGACAGAGGAGAGGATGGAGGACAGACAGACAGAGGAGAGGATGGAGGACAGACAGACAGAGGAGAGAATGGAGGACAGAGGAGAGGATGGAGGACAGAGGAGAGGATGGAGGACAGAGGAGAGGATGGAGGACAGGAGGAGAGGACAGAGGAGAGGATGGAGGACAGACAGACAGATGTGTGCGGAGGACAGAGGAGAGGATGGAGGACAGACAGACAGACAGACAGACAGACAGAGGAGAGGATGGAGGACAGAGGAGAGGATGGAGGACAGAGGAGAGGATGGAGGACAGAGGAGAGGATGGAGGACAGACAGAGGAGAGGATGGAGGACAGAGGAGATAATGGAGGACAGACAGATGTGTGCAGAGACAGAGGAGAGGATGGAGGACAGAGGAGAGGATGGAGGACAGAGGAGAGGATGGAGGACAGAGGAGAGGATGGAGGACAGAGGAGAGGATGGAGGACAGAGGAGAGGATGGAGGACAGAGGAGAGGATGGAGGACAGAGGAGAGGATGGAGGACAGAGGAGAGGATGGAGGACAGACAGAGGAGAGGATGGAGGACAGACAGAGGAGAGGATGGAGGACAGACAGAGGAGAGGATGGAGGACAGACAGAGGAGAGGATGGAGGACAGACAGAGGAGAGGATGGAGGACAGACAGAGGAGAGGATGGAGGACAGACAGAGGAGAGGATGGAGGACAGACAGAGGAGAGGATGGAGGACAGACAGAGGAGGGGATGGAGGACAGACAGAGGAGAGGATGGAGGACAGACAGAGGAGAGGATGGAGGACAGACAGAGGAGAGGATGGAGGACAGACAGACAGACAGAGGAGAGGATGGAGGACAGACAGACAGACAGAGGAGAGGATGGAGGACAGACAGACAGACAGAGGAGAGGATGGAGGACAGACAGACAGAGGAGAGAATGGAGGACAGAGGAGAGGATGGATAGACAGACATGTATGGATAGATATCGAGGACAAAGAGACAGATGGACACACAGGCATATATAGACACAGAGGAGAGGATGGATGTGGACGGAAGAGGGGACGGACGTAAGGACGTGGACGGAGGATGGGACGGACATAAGGACGTGGACGGAGGATGGGACGGAGGATGAAAAGGAAGTGGACGGCAGAGGGGACGGGCGTAAGGACGTGGATGCAGGAGGGGACGGGTGTAAGGACGTGGACGCAGGAGGGGACGGGCGTAAGGACGTGGACGCAGGAGGGGACGGGCGTAAGGACGTGGACGCAGGAGGGGACGGGCGTGGACGGAGGAGGGGACGGACGTAAGGACGTGGACGGAGGAGGGGACGGACGTAAGGACGTGGACGGAGGAGGGGACGGACGTGTGGACGGAGGAGGGGACGGACGTGTGGACGGAGGAGGGGACGGACGTGTGGACGGAGGAGGGGACGGACGTAAGGACGTGGACGGAGGAGGGGACAGACGTAAGGACGTAGAGGAGGGGACGGACGTAAGGACGTGGACGCAGGAGGGGACGGACGTAAGGACGTGGACGGAGGAGGGGACGGACGTAAGGACGTAGAGGAGGGGACGGACGTAAGGACGTGGACGCAGGAGGGGACGGACGTAAGGACGTGGACAGAGGAGGGGACGGACGTAAGGACGTAGAGGAGGGGACGGACGTGTGGACGGAGGAGGGGACGGACGTGTGGACGTGGACGCAGGAGGGGACGGACGTAAGGACGTGGACGCAGGAGGGGACGGACGTAAGGACGTGGACAGAGGAGGGGACAGACGTAAGGACGTGGACAGAGGAGGGGACGGACGTAAGGACGTGGACGCAGGAGGGGACGGACGTAAGGACGTGGACAGAGGAGGGGACGGACGTAAGGACGTGGACAGAGGAGGGGACGGACGTAAGGACGTAGAGGAGGGGACGGACGTGTGGACGGAGGAGGGGACGGACGTGTGGACGGAGGAGGGGACGGACGTGTGGACGGAGGAGGGGACGGACGTAAGGACGTGGACGCAGGAGGGGACGGACGTAAGGACGTGGACGCAGGAGGGGACGGACGTAAGGACGTGGACAGAGGAGGGGACAGAGACAGACAGAGGGGAAGATGAACAGAAGATCTGAAGGACGGACGTGGAGGGGGACAGGTGAGAAGACAGACGGACGTGGAGGGGGACAGATGTGTAAAAAAACAGGAGAGGAAGGATGAATGGTGGAGAGGTGCCCCCCCCCCACCTAGATCGATGGCCGGAGGAGTGGTCTCCCCCAAGATTGGTGGGTGGTGGAGAGGTCTCCCCCTAGATTGGTGGCCTCCTCCTTAGATTTATGACAATTAAAGAAACACTGTGCTAAAGATTTGTGTTGAGGAATCCTCTGGTGGCTATCTCAGAGTAGCCTTTCTTTGATTGGTGGTCAGTGGAGAAGTACAATACCCAAGATCTGTTGGGGGAGGGGGGGGGGGGCTTTTCATAACCAGTGGAGATAGGCTTTTCCCCTCTTAGATTGGAGGCCAGTGGAGGGAGCCCCCTTCGCCTTAGGTTGAGAGAGGCCCCCTATTAGATTGATGCCCACTGGAGAAGGCCCGCCTCCCCTTAGATTGGTGGCCTGTGGAGGGAGGGCCTTCTCTTGGATTGGTGGCCTGTGGAGGGAGGTCCTTCTCTTGGATTGGTGGCCACTGGAGAAGGCCCGCCTCCCCTTAGATTGGTGGCCTGTGGAGGGAGGGCCTTCTCTTGGATTGGTGGCCTGTGGAGGGAGGGCCTTCTCTTGGATTGGTGGCCACTGGAGAAGGCCCGCCTCCCCTTAGATTGGTGGCCTGTGGAGGGAGGGCCTTCTCTTGGATTGGTGGCCTGTGGAGGGAGGGCCTTCTCTTTGATTGGTGGCCCCTGGAGAAGGCCCGCCTCCCCTTAGATTGGTGGCCTGTGGAGGGAGGGTCTTCTCTTGGATTGGTGGCCACTGGAGAAGGCCCGCCTCCCCCTAGATTGGTGGCCTGTGGAGGGAGGGCCTTCTCTTGGATTGGTGGCCTGTGGAGGGAGGGCCTTCTCTTTGATTGGTGGCCCCTGGAGAAGGCCCGCCTCCCCTTAGATTGGTGGCCTGTGGAGGGAGGGCCTTCTCTTTGATTGGTGGCCCCTGGAGAAGGCCCGCTTCCCCTTAGATTGGTGGCCTGTGGAGGGAGGGCCTTCTCTTTGATTGGTGGCCCCTGGAGAAGGCCCGCCTCCCCTTAGATTGGTGGCCTGTGGAGGGAGGGCCTTCTCTTAGATTGGTGGCCTGTGGAGTGAGGGCCTTCTCTTGGATTGGTGGCCTGTGGAGGGAGGGCCTTCTCCTGGATTGGTGGCCTGTGAAGGGAGGGCCTTCTCTTGGATTGGTGGCCACTGGAGAAGGCCCGCCTCCCCTTAGATTGGTGGCCTGTGGAGGGAGGGCCTTCTCTTGGATTGGTGGCCTGTGGAGGGAGGGCCTTCTCTTGGATAGGTGGCCACTGGAGAAGGCCCGCCTCCCCTTAGATTGGTGGCCTGTGGAGGGAGGGCCTTCTCTTGGATTGGTGGCCTGTGGAGGGAGGGCCTTCTCTTGGATTGGTGGCCACTGGAGAAGGCCCGCCTCCCCTTAGATTGGTGGCCTGTGGAGGGAGGGCCTTCTCTTGGATTGGTGGCCACTGGAGAAGGCCCGCCTCCCCTTGGTGGTAACCAGTAGAGTTTGAAGGGTTTGGTTGTCATTCAGTATCTCGGAACCCATCGGGATGAATGTATTTCCTTTATTATTTCGGGGTCACCTAGTAGTGATGTGTGACTCTCATGTCTGATCCCTCCCCCATCTCTGAGATTTGTAGAGCGCCCTCTACAGTTATCCTGAAGTATATTCCTGAACAATTAATAATTTTCTTTATTTTCAGCTTTCAGCGCTCTCGCACTTTGAATGACAATTACTCAGTCATGTAACACCGTACACACATATATTTTTATCGTTTTTTTTCCCAAAAAAATAGAGATTTCTTTTGGTGGTATTTAATCGCAACTGGGGTGGGTTCTTTGTTGCTGAATAAACAACAAAAAAAAGACCAAAATGTTTTGGGGGGAAAAAAAAGTTCATTTGTTTCTGTTATAACATTTTGCAAATAAGTAATTTTTCTGCTCTGCTGGGCCCTGGTGAGGTGACGCTGGTGGGGTGACGCTGGTGGGGCGGCACTGCTGGGCCCTGGTGAGGTGACGCTGGTGGGGCGGCACTGCTGGGCCCTGGTGAGGTGACGCTGGTGGGGCGGCACTGCTGCTGGGCCCTGGTGAGGTGACGCTGGTGGGGGCGGCACTGCTGGGCCCTGGTGAGGTGACACTGCTGGGGTGACGCTGGTGGGGCGGCACTGCTGGGCCCTGGTGAGGTGACGCTGGTGGGGCGGCACTGCTGGGCCCTGGTGAGGTGACGCTGGTGGGGGCGGCACTGCTGGGCCCTGGTGAGGTGACACTGCTGGGGTGACGCTGGTGGGGCGGCACTGCTGGGCCCCGGTGAGTTGATGCTGGTTGGTTGTTGCTGGTGGGGCGGCACTGATGGGTGCTGGTGGGCCGGTTACCGGCTCTCCTCCCCTCACACTGTGAGGACACATGAGGAAAGGAAACGATCGGTCTCTATAATTTTATTGGTCGGATTATTATAATAGTGAGAGAAGAACAATATCCAGAAAAACACATTTCATAAAAGTTATAAATGGATTTGTATTGTAATGAGTGGAATAAGTATGTGAACCCCTCACAGAACATGGCTTGGTAGTTGGTGGAGAATCCCTTGTTGGCTCTTTACCATGTGATCAGCTGTGGCCAATCGCAGTGTAAACAGGAAATTGCCGCTAATCGTCAAGAATCGTTCTCACATTTCTTTTCCCGTTGTGATCCTGACAAAGTATTTCCCGATCCTTCTATGCAGAGAATTCTCTCTCAGAACTTTCTATCCGTGACGTGAAACATTGTAACACTTTGTCTTTTACTTCAAAGGAATGAACTTCTGTCTGTAAATTAGAATTGTTTAACCACTAAAGCCCCGGACCTTAAGGCAGCTAAAGGACCCGGCCAGTTTTTGCGATTCGGCACTGCGTCGCTTTAACTGACAATTGCGCAGTCGTGCGACGTGGCTCCCACACAAAATTGGCGTCCTTTTTCCCCCAAAAAAGAGTTCTTCTGGTGGTATTTGATCACCTCTACGGTTTTTATTTTTTGCGCTATAAACAAAAATTTGAAAAAAATGCAATATTTTTTACTTTTTGCTATAATAAATATCCCCAAAAATATATAAAAAAACATTTTTTTTCCTCAGTTTAGGCCGATACGTATTCTTCTACCTATTTTTGGTAAAAAAAAATCGCAATAAGCGTTTATCGATTGGTTTGCGTAAAATTTATAGCGTTTATAAAATAGGGGATAGTTTTATTGCATTTTTATAAAAAAAAATTTTTTACTACTAATGGCGGCGATCAGCGATTTTTTTCGTGACTGCGACATTATGGCGGACACTTCGGACAATTTTGACACATTTTTGGGACCATTGTCATTTTCACAGCAAAGAATGCTACAAAAATGTGAAATTTTTTAAAATGTACAATTGCAGTTTGGGAGTTAACCACTAGGGGGGCGCTGAAGAGATTATGTGTGACCTCATCTGTGTTTCTAACTGCAGGGGGGTGTGGCTGTAGGTGTGACGTCATTGATTGTGTTTCCCCTATATCAGGGAACACACAATCGATGACGCCGCCACAGTGAGGAACGGGGAAGGTGTGTTTACACGCGGCTCTCCCCGTTCTTCAGCTTCGGGGAGCGATCGCGGGACTCCAGCGGCGGTCGGGTTCGCGGGTCCCGGTGCTTCGGACCAGGTCACGGGCGCGCGCTGCGGGCACACGCCCGTGACCCACGGCTGAGTACTAGCACAGGATGTACCTATACATGCTTCTGCCCAGCCGTGCCATTCTGCCGACATAAAAGTGCAGGAGGCGGTCCTTAAGTGGTTTACTACCAAACCTTTCTGACATTTGTTGTTTTCAAGATAAAATCTTTTTTTTTTTTTTGCTAGAAAATGACTTGGAACCCCCAAACATTCTATATATATTTTTTGTAGAGACCCTAGAGAATAAAATGGTGGTGGTTACAATATTTTATGTCGCACTGTAATTGCACAGCAGCCTTTCAAATGCAATTTTTTGGAAAAAAAATAATTTAATGAATAAAAAAAAAAAAAAAGAAGTATAATGTTAAAGATTTTACGCCGTGAGAGAATCGCGATCTTTATTCTAAGCAAAAAAATTGTGATTTTGTCATTTTGTCCAGAATCATGGCGCTCTAATGAGCGACATTCCTCAGTGGGAACAACTGAGCTGATCAGTGCAGCCCCAACAGTGCCCATTAGTGCCAACTATCGGTGAAGGAGAAAAACGAGTTTACAAAATTTTATAACTTTTTAAATTTTATTTATTCTTTCAAAAAAAAATGTTATTTTATTTATTTCGTCAAGTTTAAAATATACCCCCCCCCCCCCCCCCCCCCCCGTGGTGATTAACCTCCTCGCATCCACGCAATCGCCTAATAACGGCTACAGCGCGGCGCGCTCTGTGATCACCAAGTCAATGAGACTCGGCTGATCAGAGATAGGAGTAAGGAGTCGATCCCCCCACCCCCTTACCACGTGATCAGCTGTCGGCCAATGATAGCTGATCACATGATGTAAACAGAAGATCAGTATTTATTTATTTATTTTCTTCACGCTGTCAGCCAATCACTGGCTTCTGTGACATCCGTCCCAAAGAGGAAGAGCCACAGCCACCTCATCTGTGCCCACTAATGCATATCTGTGCCACCAATCGGTTCCACCTATCAATGGTGCCAATCGATGTCGCCCACCAGTGCATATCAGTTCCACCTATCAATGCCCACCAGTGGTGCCAATCAGTGTCGCCTACCAGTGCATATCAGTGCCACTAATCAGTTCAACCTATCAATGCCCACCACTGGTGTCGCCCACCAGTGCCACCTATCAGTTCCCATCAGTGCAGCCTTATCAGTGTATATCAAAAATGTCATTTGTGTAGAGTGTCACATGACCGTGTAATTGTCATTCAAAGTGTGACAGCTCTGAAAATTGGCCTGGGCAGGAAGGGGGTAAATGGTTAAGCAAGCTGCTAGCAGGCTTCCAACAAGCTTCAAGAAGTTCTGAATCCTGCTAGCAGCTTAAAGTGGCAATCAGAACCCCCATTAGGATCTGTGGTTGATCTCGTGTTTTTGCCTCCTCACTGTAATGGATTTGCACAGAGCAGCCCCGGTCCTCCTCTTCTCGGGTCCCCTGCTGGTGCTCCTGGCCCCACCTCTCTGTCCAGTGGCCTCCACCCGAGCCAAGTCGCAGCTGTTTGTGTCCATTCAGAAACGGAGCTGCGGTTCAGCCCCGCCCCCCTCTCTTCTGATTGGGAGCCAATGGCACAGCTGCCGTGTCTCAGCCAATCAGGAGGGAGAGTTCCAGCCAGCTGGACGAGGCACTCGTGGGCATTGCTGGATTGAGAGGGGGCTCAGGTGAGTATTGGGGGGGGGGGGGCTGTAAATGTTGGAAGACGATCACGTTTACAATCTGTAGCTGAATGGAAAACTCTTGCCGGTCCCGCGGCTCCTCGTCCGGGTGAAGTCCGGGGGAGACGGCCTGACGGTGACCCCACCCTAGTATTGGTTTTGTCTGGTGGCATTTCTTTTTAGTGAATAAAGAGAACCTGTCAGTGAGATGATGAGAGACTACGAAGCGCCTCGTCTGTATCACGGAACTCGCTGAATCTGCACTTATTTCCGAGGATTTTCACCACCCAGAATGCAATGCATTGATCGCTGAGACGCCTGCAGAAACCCGTCTCGGCCCCCCGGGGCACTCTGGGTGTTTAGGCCGGGTTTACACTCGTGTGATGAATCGCATGTGACCCGCATGGGAATCTCAACACATTCCTGTGCGGATCGGATGTGATTCTGTGCGGTGCTCGGTGAGCCCATTCATGTTTCTGTACGGCTCAAATCGCACCGCATCCCCATGTAAAAGATGCATGATTGCTATGTAATGCAGGAAACAGCGATTCCTGTGCGCTCCCCACATCGCATCAGTGTGAACGGAGCCTTAGTCTGGTTGCATGGGGCTCTGGTGTGGGTGGTGTGAGTAGAGGGCACGTGTGTGTGGGTGCTTGGGGCTCTGGTGTGGGTGCATCAAGGTCTAATGTGGGTGGAGGTCACAAGCGTGGGGGGCATGGGGTTCTGTTGTGCGTGGAGGGCACAGATGTGGGTGCATGGGCTTCTGATGTGGGTGGAGGGCACATGGGTGGGGTGCGTGCAGGGCACAGGTGTGGGTGCATCAAGGTCTAATGTTAGGTGGAGGTCACAGGCGTGGGGGCATGGGGTTCTATTGTGCGTGGAGGGCACAGGGGTGGGTGGGATGTGTGCAGGGCACAGGTTTGGTTGGAGTGCACAGTTGTGGGTGCATCAAGCTCTAATGTGGGTGGAGGACACAGGCGTGGGTGCATGGGGCTCTGGTGTGGGTGGAGGGCACAGGCGTGGGTGCATGGGGTTCTGGTGTGGGTGCATGGGGTTCTGGTGTGGGTGGAGGGCACAGGCGTGGGTGCATGGGGTTTTGGTGTGGGTGGAGGGCACAGGCGTGGGTGCATGGGGTTTTGGTGTGGGTGGAGGGCACAGGCGTGGGTGCATGGGGTTCTGGTGTGGGTGGAGGGCACAGGCGTGGGTGCATGGGGTTCTGGTGTGGGTGGAGGGCACAGGCGTGGGTGCATGGGGTTCTGCTGTGGGTAGAGGGCACAGGTGTGGGTGCTTGGGTCTGTTGGTGGAGGGCTCTGTTGTGGGTGCATAGGGCACAGGTGTGGCTGGAGAGCACAGGTGTGGGTGCAGGGCACAGGTGTGGGTGATGTGGTTTAAGGGCACAGGTGTGGGTGCAGGGCACAGGTGTGGGTGGGTGGGGGGGTCCCAGAGGCAGTTTGGAGGTGTCATATGCTGCCTACTATCCACACGTTTCCTTTATAACCTTCATCTTGTCTCAATGTGTAGATCAAGAATCTGGACTTCACTGGCTGCTTGCTTGTCCTGGGTTGTGCAAGCAATGAGTAAGGATGATGACATGAAGCGCTCAGCACCTTCTAACACTCAGCAGAGGCTTTTCTCTTATTATCCTTAAAGTGTTTGTAAACCTCAGACTTGAAATCTGAACAAAGCATATCCCTCTATAGTGTGTACTTGTCTCAGTCCAGAGCACTAAGTGTCATTTCTGTCTGCTGCTTCCTTCCTCTGCTATCTGCATGAGTCTCCTCCTCCTTCCTCCCCTCCTTCCTCTATCAGCAAGATGTTGGGTATCTATCTTCTCGGTGCGACCTCTGCTTTTATATTTTATCAAAACATCGGGTAACTTATTGTGTTTTTTGGCCCCTAAAATTAACTTTTAATGTGTTTTTTTTTTTTTTTTTGCTGAAATGTTGCATTTCCTAGACCTTTGCGGTAATAACGAGTGACATAAAAAATTGGAACTACCACCATTATATTCTCCGGGGTGTCTATATCCTTCCCTGGCCGTCTTCTCCTTCTCCTTCCTTGGTCGTCTTCTCCTTCTCCTTCCTTGGTCGTCTTCTCCTTCTCCTTCCTTGGTCGTCTTCTCCTTCTCCTTCCTTGGTCGTCTTCTCCTTCTCCTTCCTTGGTCGTCTTCTCCTTCTCCTTCCTTGGTCGTCTTCTCCTTCTCCTTCCTTGGTCGTCTTCTCCTTCTCCTTCCTTGGTCGTCTTCTCCTTCTCCTTCCTTGGCCGTCTTCTCCTTCCTTGGCCGTCTTCTCCTTCCTTGGCCGTCTTCTCCTTCCTTGGCCGTCTTCTCCTTCCTTGGCCGTCTTCTCCTTCCTTGGCCGTCTTCTCCTTCCTTGGCCGTCTTCTCCTTCCTTGGCCGTCTTCTCCTTCCTTGGCCGTCTTCTCCTTCCTTGGCCGTCTTCTCCTTCCTTGGCCGTCTTCTCCTTCCTTGGCCGTCTTCTCCTTCCTTGGCCGTCTTCTCCTTCCTTGGCCGTCTTCTCCTTCCTTGGCCGTCTTCTCCTTCCTTGGCCGTCTTCTCCTTCTCCTTCCTTGGCCGTCTTCTCCTTCTCCTTCCTTGGCCGTCTTCTCCTTCTCCTTCCTTGGCCGTCTTCGTCTTCTCCTTCTCCTTCCTTGGCCGTCTTCTCCTTCCTTGGCCGTCTTCTCCTTCCTTGGCCGTCTTCTCCTTCCTTGGCCGTCTTCTCCTTCCTTGGCCGTCTTCTCCTTCCTTGGCCGTCTTCTCCTTCCTAGGCCGTCTTCTCCTTCCTTGGCCGTCTTCTCCTTCCTTGGCCGTCTTCTCCTTCCTTGGCCGTCTTCTCCTTCCTTGGCCGTCTTCTCCTTCCTTGGCCGTCTTCTCCTTCCTTGGCCGTCTTCTCCTTCCTTGGCCGTCTTCTCCTTCCTTGGCCGTCTTCTCCTTCTCCTTCCTTGGCCGTCTTCTCCTTCTCCTTCCTTGGCCGTCTTCTCCTTCTCCTTCCTTGGCCGTCTTCTCCTTCTCCTTCCTTGGCCGTCTTCTCCTTCTCCTTCCTTGGCCGTCTTCTCCTTCTCCTTCCTTGGCCGTCTTCTCCTTCTCCTTCCTTGGCCGTCTTCTCCTTCTCCTTCCTTGGCCGTCTTCTCCTTCTCCTTCCTTGGCCGTCTTCTCCTTCTCCTTCCTTGGCCGTCTTCTCCTTCTCCTTCCTTGGCCGTCTTCTCCTTCTCCTTCCTTGGCCGTCTTCTCCTTCTCCTTCCTTGGCCGTCTTCTCCTTCTCCTTCCTTGGCCGTCTTCTCCTTCTCCTTCCTTGGCCGTCTTCTCCTTCTCCTTCCTTGGCCGTCTTCTCCTTCTCCTTCCTTGGCCGTCTTCTCCTTCTCCTTCCTTGGCCGTCTTCTCCTTCCTTGGCCGTCTTCGTCTTCTCCTTCTCCTTCCTTGGCCGTCTTCGTCTTCTCCTTCTCCTTCCTTTGCCGTCTTCTCTTTCTCCTTCCTTTGGCCGTCTTTTTCTTTGCCGCACCAGAATTGGATTACATGGGCACCCATGCGACCTGATTCTTGCGATCGCTCTGTGATCTGTTTTGGGGTGTCGTTAATTTAACATTGATGCTGATGGCAGGTCACATGAACAGGGTGCGATTTCAGTGCGGGAAATGCTCAGGATTCGTTGCACTTCCCGCACCGCATATATGTGAAGCGAGCCTAAGAGATGAGAATACATCTATCCTAGAACCTCTGTGCGTTGTGCAGAGCTTGGGGGGGGGGGGGGACGCGGTGTGCGGAGCTTGGGGGGGTGCGGAGCTCGGGGGTGGAGGTGAGATTTGATCCGCTTGTTTCGCACTAACGCTTCTTTCTGCTTCTTTTCAGACTTTTGTAACCTTCCCCCGCTGCTAATCCCGAGGAACCGCAGAGGAAGCCATGTTCAGCTTCATGAGGGACACCGAGCCACAGGACCCCGCCATGTTCCTAATGTAAGTCCCTCCACAGATTAACCCCCCTTTACCTCTGGAAGGTTTTACCCCCTTCAGGACCAGGCCGTTTTATGCTATTCAGCACTGCACTACTATAAAGGTGTTGTAAAGCCCCCCCCCCCACCTAATACCTGAGGTCAATTTTGATCCAGTGATGTTGCACGAGAGACTTTGCTGTCTGGGACGTTACCTCCTGATTGGCTGAGACGCAGCAGAGGGCGCCATTGGCTCCCGGTGCTGTCCATCAAAGTCAGTGAGCCAATGAGGAGAGACACAGAGCAGCTAAATGGCAATACTATGCACTGTCACTGTACTAATGACATGGTCTGGGAAGGGGATAACATCTGGGGGGCGATCAAAGGGTTAAATATGTACCTAACAATGTGTACTGTGTGCTGATCTTACTAAATATCACGGTTTCTTCTTCATGCTTTGCAGGGATAAGAAACTGACAGATTATAACCCCTGTACAGAGCTCTGTGTTGCTTTCCAACACAGAGCTCTGGGCTTTGATTGGACACAGCTGATCAGCAGGTCCCGGCCGTGAAGCATTGACTGGGATTCGTTGACGGTTGTAAACAAAAATTGCCAGATACTTGATACCCATCATCCCGGTGTAATTACTTCAACCTAAGGGCGTCCTATGGGAGGAAGGAGATGAAAAGCAGACAGAATCTGGTCTTCAATCGCTCAGTGTAGGATGGGAGTGACCAGGCAGAGGCGCTCTCGTGTACTCAGTGCAGGATGGGAGTGACCAGGCGGAGGCGCTCTCGTGTCCTCAGTGTAGGATGGGAGTGACCAGGCGGAGGCGCTCTCATGTCCTCAGTGCAGGATGGGAGTGACCAGGCGGAGGCGCTCTCATGTCCTCAGTGCAGGATGGGAGTGACTAGGCGGAGGCGCTCTCGTCTCCTCAGTGTAGGATGGGAGTGACCAGGCGGAGGCATTCTCGTCTCCTCAGTGTAGGATGAGAGTGACCAGGCGGAGGCGCTCACGTCTCCTCAGTGTAGGATGGGAGTGACCAGGCAGAGGCGCTCTCGTGTACTCAGTGCAGGATGGGAGTGACCAGGCGGAGGCGCTCTCGTGTCCTCAGTGCAGGATGGGAGTGACCAGGCGGAGGCGCTCTCGTGTCCTCAGTGTAGGATGGGAGTGACCAGGCGGAGGCGCTCTCATGTCCTCAGTGCAGGATGGGAGTGACTAGGCGGAGGCGCTCTCGTGTCCTCAGTGCAGGATGGGAGTGACCAGGCGGAGGCGCTCACGTCTCCTCAGTGTAGGATGGGAGTGACCAGCCGGAGGCGCTCACGTCTCCTCAGTGTAGGATGGGAGTGACCAGGCGGAGGCGCTCCCGTCTCCTCAGTGCAGGATGGGAGTGACCAGGCGGAGGCGCTCCCGTCTCCTCAGTGCAGGATGGGAGTGACCAGGCGGAGGCGCTCTCGTGTGCCCTCAGTGTAGGATGGGAGTGACTAGGCGGAGGCGCTCTCGTGTCCTCAGTGCAGGATGGGAGTGACCAGGCGGAGGCGCTCGCGTCTCCTCAGTGTAGGATGGGAGTGACCAGCCGGAGGCGCTCCCGTCTCCTCAGTGCAGGATGGGAGTGACCAGGCGGAGGCGCTCCCGTCTCCTCAGTGCAGGATGGGAGTGACCAGGCGGAGGCGCTCTCGTGTCCTCAGTGCAGGATGGGAGTGACCAGGCGGAGGCGCTCTCGTGTCCTCAGTGCAGGATGGGAGTGACCAGGCGGAGGCGCTCTCGTGTCCTCAGTGCAGGATGGGAGTGACCAGGCGGAGGCGCTCTCGTGTCCTCAGTGTAGGATGGGAGTGACCAGGCGGAGGCGCTCTCGTGTCCTCAGTGTAGGATGGGAGTGACCAGGCGGAGGCGCTCTCGTGTCCTTAGTGCAGGATGGGAGTGAGCAGGCGGAGGCGCTCTCGTGTCCTCAGTGTAGGATGGGAGTGACCAGGCGGAGGCGCTCTCGTGTCCTCAGTGCAGGGTGGGAGTGACCAGGCGGAGGCGCTCACGTCTCCTCAGTGTAGGATGGGAGTGACCAGGCGGAGGCGCTCTCGTGTCCTCAGTGTAGGATGGGAGTCACCAGGCGGAGGCGCTCTCGTGTCCTCAGTGCAGGATGGGAGTGACCAGGCGGAGGCGCTCTCGTGTCCTCAGTGCAGGATGGGAGTGACCAGGCGGAGGCGCTCTCGTGTCCTCAGTGTAGGATGGGAGTGACCAGGCGGAGGCGCTCTCGTGTCCTCAGTGCAGGATGGGAGTGACCAGGCGGAGGCGCTCACGTCTCCTCAGTGCAGGATGGGAGTGACCAGGCGGAGGCGCTCACGTCTCCTCAGTGCAGGATGGGAGTGACCAGGCGGAGGCGCTCTCGTGTCCTCAGTGTAGGATGGGAGTGGCCAGGCGGAGGCGCTCTCGTGTCCTCAGTGTAGGATGGGAGTGACCAGGCGGAGGCGCTCCCGTCTCCTCAGTGTAGGATGGGAGTGACCAGGCGGAGGCGCTCCCGTCTCCTCAGTGTAGGATGGGAGTGACCAGGCGGAGGCGCTCACGTCTCCTCAGTGTAGGATGGGAGTGACCAGGCGGAGGCGCTCTCGTGTCCTCAGTGTAGGATGGGAGTGACCAGGCGGAGGCGAGGCGCTCTCGTCTCCTCAGTGTAGGATGGGAGTGACCAGGCGGAGGCGAGGCGCTCTCGTGTCCTCAGTGTAGGATGGGAGTGACCAGGCGGAGGCGCTCTCGTGTCCTCAGTGCAGGATGGGAGTGACCAGGCGGAGGCGCTCTCGTGTCCTCAGTGCAGGATGGGAGTGACCAGGCGGAGGCACTCACGTCTCCTCAGTGTAGGATGGGAGTGACCAGGCGGAGGCGCTCCCGTCTCCTCAGTGTAGGATGGGAGTGACCAGGCGGAGGCGCTCTCGTGTCCTCAGTGCAGGGTGGGAGTGACCAGGCGGAGGCGCTCTCGTGTCCTCAGTGCAGGGTGGGAGTGACCAGGCGGAGGCGCTCTCGTGTCCTCAGTGCAGGATGGGAGTGACCAGGCGGAGGCGCTCACGTCTCCTCAGTGCAGGATGGGAGTGACCAGGCGGAGGCGCTCTCGTCTCCTCAGTGTAGGATGGGAGTGACCAGGCGGAGGCGCTCTCGTCTCCTCAGTGTAGGATGGGAGTGACCAGGCGGAGGCGCTCACGTCTCCTCAGTGTAGGATGGGAGTGACCAGGCGGAGGCGCTCTCGTCTCCTCAGTGTAGGATGGGAGTGACCAGGCGGAGGCGCTCACGTCTCCTCATTGTAGGATGGGAGTGACCAGGCGGAGGCGCTCACGTCTCCTCAGTGTAGGATGGGAGTGACCAGGCGGGGGCGCTCTCGTGTCCTCAGTGTAGGATGGGAGTGACCAGGCGGAGGCGCTCACGTCTCCTCATTGTAGGATGGGAGTGACCAGGCGGAGGCGCTCTCGTGTCCTCAGTGCAGGATGGGAGTGACCAGGCGGAGGCGCTCACGTCTCCTCAGTGCAGGATGGGAGTCACCAGGCGGAGGCGCTCTCGTGTCCTCAGTGCAGGATGGGAGTGACCAGGCGGAGGCGCTCTCGTGTGCCCTCAGTGTAGGATGGGAGTGACCAGGCGGAGGCGCTCTCGTGTCCTCAGTGTAGGATGGGAGTGACCAGGCGGAGGGGCTCTCATGTCCTCAGTGCAGGATGGGAGTGACCAGGCGGAGGCGCTCACGTCTCCTCAGTGCAGGATGGGAGTGACCAGGCGGAGGGGCTCTCATGTCCTCAGTGCAGGATGGGAGTGACCAGGCGGAGGCGCTCACGTCTCCTCAGTGTCGGATGGGAGTGACCAGGCGGAGGCGCTCTCGTGTGCCCTCAGTGTAGGATGGGAGTGACCAGGCGGAGGCGCTCACGTCTCCTCGGTGTAGGATGGGAGTGACCAGGCGGAGGCGCTCTTGTGTCCTCAGTGTAGGATGGGAGTGACCAGGCGGAGGCGCTCTCGTGTCCTCAGTGCAGGATGGGAGTGACCAGGCGGAGGCGCTCTCGTGTCCTCAGTGCAGGATGGGAGTGACCAGGCGGAGGCGCTCTCGTGTCCTCAGTGTAGGATGGGAGTGACCAGGCGGAGGCGCTCTCGTCTCCTCAGTGTAGGATGGGAGTGACCAGGCGGAGGCGCTCTCGTCTCCTTAGTGTAGGATGGGAGTGACCAGGCGGAGGCGCTCTCGTGTACCCTCAGTGCAGGATGGGAGTGACCAGGCGGAGGCGCTCTCGTCTCCTCAGTGTAGGATGGGAGTGACCAGGCGGAGGCGTTCTCGTCTCCTCAGTGTAGGATGAGAGTGACCAGGCGGAGGCGCTCACGTCTCCTCAGTGTAGGATGGGAGTGACCAGGCGGAGGCGCTCTCGTGTCCTCAGTGCAGGATGGGAGTGACCAGGCGGAGGCGCTCTCGTGTCCTCAGTGTAGGATGGGAGTGACCAGGCGGAGGCGCTCTCATGTCCTCAGTGCAGGATGGGAGTGACCAGGCGGAGGCGCTCTCATGTCCTCAGTGCAGGATGGGAGTGACTAGGCGGAGGCGCTCTCGTCTCCTCAGTGTAGGATGGGAGTGACCAGGCGGAGGCGTTCTCGTCTCCTCAGTGTAGGATGAGAGTGACCAGGCGGAGGCGCTCACGTCTCCTCAGTGTAGGATGGGAGTGACCAGGCAGAGGCGCTCTCGTGTACTCAGTGCAGGATGGGAGTGACCAGGCGGAGGCGCTCTCGTGTCCTCAGTGCAGGATGGGAGTGACCAGGCGGAGGCGCTCTCGTGTCCTCAGTGTAGGATGGGAGTGACCAGGCGGAGGCGCTCTCATGTCCTCAGTGCAGGATGGGAGTGACTAGGCGGAGGCGCTCTCGTGTCCTCAGTGCAGGATGGGAGTGACCAGGCGGAGGCGCTCACGTCTCCTCAGTGTAGGATGGGAGTGACCAGCCGGAGGCGCTCACGTCTCCTCAGTGTAGGATGGGAGTGACCAGGCGGAGGCGCTCCCGTCTCCTCAGTGCAGGATGGGAGTGACCAGGCGGAGGCGCTCCCGTCTCCTCAGTGCAGGATGGGAGTGACCAGGCGGAGGCGCTCTCGTGTGCCCTCAGTGTAGGATGGGAGTGACTAGGCGGAGGCGCTCTCGTGTCCTCAGTGCAGGATGGGAGTGACCAGGCGGAGGCGCTCGCGTCTCCTCAGTGTAGGATGGGAGTGACCAGCCGGAGGCGCTCCCGTCTCCTCAGTGCAGGATGGGAGTGACCAGGCGGAGGCGCTCCCGTCTCCTCAGTGCAGGATGGGAGTGACCAGGCGGAGGCGCTCTCGTGTCCTCAGTGCAGGATGGGAGTGACCAGGCAGAGGCGCTCTCGTGTCCTCAGTGCAGGATGGGAGTGACCAGGCGGAGGCGCTCTCGTGTCCTCAGTGCAGGATGGGAGTGACCAGGCGGAGGCGCTCTCGTGTCCTCAGTGTAGGATGGGAGTGACCAGGCGGAGGCGCTCTCGTGTCCTCAGTGTAGGATGGGAGTGACCAGGCGGAGGCGCTCTCGTGTCCTTAGTGCAGGATGGGAGTGAGCAGGCGGAGGCGCTCTCGTGTCCTCAGTGTAGGATGGGAGTGACCAGGCGGAGGCGCTCTCGTGTCCTCAGTGCAGGGTGGGAGTGACCAGGCGGAGGCGCTCACGTCTCCTCAGTGTAGGATGGGAGTGACCAGGCGGAGGCGCTCTCGTGTCCTCAGTGTAGGATGGGAGTGACCAGGCGGAGGCGCTCTCGTGTCCTCAGTGCAGGATGGGAGTGACCAGGCGGAGGCGCTCTCGTGTCCTCAGTGCAGGATGGGAGTGACCAGGCGGAGGCGCTCTCGTGTCCTCAGTGTAGGATGGGAGTGACCAGGCGGAGGCGCTCTCGTGTCCTCAGTGCAGGATGGGAGTGACCAGGCGGAGGCGCTCACGTCTCCTCAGTGCAGGATGGGAGTGACCAGGCGGAGGCGCTCACGTCTCCTCAGTGCAGGATGGGAGTGACCAGGCGGAGGCGCTCTCGTGTCCTCAGTGTAGGATGGGAGTGGCCAGGCGGAGGCGCTCTCGTGTCCTCAGTGTAGGATGGGAGTGACCAGGCGGAGGCGCTCACGTCTCCTCACTGTAGGATGGGAGTGACCAGGCGGAGGCGCTCCCGTCTCCTCAGTGTAGGATGGGAGTGACCAGGCGGAGGCGCTCACGTCTCCTCAGTGTAGGATGGGAGTGACCAGGCGGAGGCGCTCTCGTGTCCTCAGTGTAGGATGGGAGTGACCAGGCGGAGGCGAGGCGCTCTCGTCTCCTCAGTGTAGGATGGGAGTGACCAGGCGGAGGCGAGGCGCTCTCGTGTCCTCAGTGTAGGATGGGAGTGACCAGGCGGAGGCGCTCTCGTGTCCTCAGTGCAGGATGGGAGTGACCAGGCGGAGGCGCTCTCGTGTCCTCAGTGCAGGATGGGAGTGACCAGGCGGAGGCACTCACGTCTCCTCAGTGTAGGATGGGAGTGACCAGGCGGAGGCGCTCCCGTCTCCTCAGTGTAGGATGGGAGTGACCAGGCGGAGGCGCTCTCGTGTCCTCAGTGCAGGGTGGGAGTGACCAGGCGGAGGCGCTCTCGTGTCCTCAGTGCAGGGTGGGAGTGACCAGGCGGAGGCGCTCTCGTGTCCTCAGTGCAGGATGGGAGTGACCAGGCGGAGGCACTCACGTCTCCTCAGTGCAGGATGGGAGTGACCAGGCGGAGGCGCTCCCGTCTCCTCAGTGTAGGATGGGAGTGACCAGGCGGAGGCGCTCTCGTCTCCTCAGTGTAGGATGGGAGTGACCAGGCGGAGGCGCTCACGTCTCCTCAGTGTAGGATGGGAGTGACCAGGCGGAGGCGCTCTCGTCTCCTCAGTGTAGGATGGGAGTGACCAGGCGGAGGCGCTCACGTCTCCTCATTGTAGGATGGGAGTGACCAGGCGGAGGCGCTCACGTCTCCTCAGTGTAGGATGGGAGTGACCAGGCGGAGGCGCTCACGTCTCCTCATTGTAGGATGGGAGTGACCAGGCGGAGGCGCTCTCGTGTCCTCAGTGCAGGATGGGAGTGACCAGGCGGAGGCGCTCACGTCTCCTCAGTGCAGGATGGGAGTCACCAGGCGGAGGCGCTCTCGTGTCCTCAGTGCAGGATGGGAGTGACCAGGCGGAGGCGCTCTCGTGTGCCCTCAGTGTAGGATGGGAGTGACCAGGCGGAGGCGCTCTCGTGTCCTCAGTGTAGGATGGGAGTGACCAGGCGGAGGGGCTCTCATGTCCTCAGTGCAGGATGGGAGTGACCAGGCGGAGGCGCTCACGTCTCCTCAGTGCAGGATGGGAGTGACCAGGCGGAGGGGCTCTCATGTCCTCAGTGCAGGATGGGAGTGACCAGGCGGAGGCGCTCACGTCTCCTCAGTGTCGGATGGGAGTGACCAGGCGGAGGCGCTCTCGTGTGCCCTCAGTGTAGGATGGGAGTGACCAGGCGGAGGCGCTCACGTCTCCTCGGTGTAGGATGGGAGTGACCAGGCGGAGGCGCTCTTGTGTCCTCAGTGTAGGATGGGAGTGACCAGGCGGAGGCGCTCTCGTGTCCTCAGTGCAGGATGGGAGTGACCAGGCGGAGGCGCTCTCGTGTCCTCAGTGCAGGATGGGAGTGACCAGGCGGAGGCGCTCTCGTGTCCTCAGTGTAGGATGGGAGTGACCAGGCGGGAGGCGCTCTCGTGTCCTCAGTGTAGGATGGGAGTGAGCAGGCGGAGGCGCTCTCGTGTCCTCAGTGTTGGATGGGAGTGACCAGGCGGGAGGCGCTCTCGTGTCCTCAGTGCAGGATGGGAGTCACCAGGCGGAGGCGCTCTCGTCTCCTCAGTGTAGGATGGGAGTGACCAGGCGGAGGCGCTCTCGTGTGTCCTCAGTGCAGGATGGGAGTGACCAGGCGGAGGCGCTCTCGTGTCCTCAGTGTAGGATGGGAGTGACCAGGCGGAGGCGCTCTCGTCTCCTCAGTGCAGGATGGGAGTGACCAGGCGGAGGCGCTCTCGTGTCCTCAGTGTAGGATGGGAGTGACCAGGCGGAGGCGCTCTTGTGTTCTCAGTGCAGGATGGGAGTGACCAGGCGGAGGCGCTCTCGTGTCCTCAGTGCAGGATGAGAGTGACCAGGCGGAGGCGCTCTCGTCTCCTCAGTGTAGGATGGGAGTGACCAGGCGGAGGCGCTCTCGTCTCCTCAGTGTAGGATGGGAGTGACCAGGCGGAGGCGCTCTCGTCTCCTTAGTGTAGGATGGGAGTGACCAGGCGGAGGCGCTCTCGTGTACCCTCAGTGCAGGATGGGAGTGACCAGGCGGAGGCGCTCTCGTCTCCTCAGTGTAGGATGGGAGTGACCAGGCGGAGGCGTTCTCGTCTCCTCAGTGTAGGATGAGAGTGACCAGGCGGAGGCGCTCACGTCTCCTCAGTGTAGGATGGGAGTGACCAGGCGGAGGCGCTCTCGTGTCCTCAGTGCAGGATGGGAGTGACCAGGCGGAGGCGCTCTCGTGTCCTCAGTGTAGGATGGGAGTGACCAGGCGGAGGCGCTCTCGTGTCCTCAGTGTAGGATGGGAGTGACCAGGCGGAGGCGCTCTCGTGTCCTCAGTGCAGGATGGGAGTGACCAGGCGGAGGCGCTCTCGTGTCCTCAGTGCAGGATGGGAGTGACCAGGCGGAGGCGCTCACGTGTCCTCAGTGTAGGATGGGAGTGACCAGGCGGAGGCGCTCTCTTGTCCTCAGTGCAGGGTGGGAGTGACCAGGCGGAGGCGCTCACGTCTCCTCAGTGTAGGATGGGAGTGACCAGGCGGAGGCGCTCTCGTGTCCTCAGTGCAGGATGGGAGTGACCAGGCGGAGGCGCTCTCGTGTCCTCAGTGTAGGATGGGAGTGACCAGGCGGAGGCGCTCTCGTGTCCTCAGTGTAGGATGGGAGTGACCAGGCGGAGGCGCTCTCGTGTCCTCAGTGCAGGATGGGAGTGACCAGGCGGAGGCGCTCTCGTGTCCTCAGTGCAGGATGGGAGTGACCAGGCGGAGGCGCTCACGTGTCCTCAGTGTAGGATGGGAGTGACCAGGCGGAGGCGCTCTCGTGTCCTCAGTGCAGGGTGGGAGTGACCAGGCGGAGGCGCTCTCGTGTCCTCAGTGCAGGGTGGGAGTGACCAGGCGGAGGCGCTCTCGTGTGCCCTCAGTGTAGGATGGGAGTGACCAGCCGGAGGCGCTCACGTCTCCTCAGTGTAGGATGGGAGTGACCAGGCGGAGGCGCTCTTGTGTCCTCAGTGCAGGGTGGGAGTGACCAGGCGGAGGCGCTCTCGTGTCCTCAGTGCAGGGTGGGAGTGACCAGGCGGAGGCGCTCTCGTGTCCTCAGTGCAGGGTGGGAGTGACCAGGCGGAGGCGCTCTCGTGTCCTCAGTGAATAATGGCGCTCTTTTTCCTCTCTGCAGGGATCCTTTCGCGTTGCATCGCCAGCATATGAGACGCATGTTTTCTGGAAATTTTGGGATGTCGCCGTTCCTGAGCCTGACGGACGGGAGTGTGCCTGGACTCGCTCGTTCTGCAGCCCCTCGTGACATGCAGGTAAGACACACGGGGGGTTTATCTGGGGGTTGGGTCACACATCACACGCCCCGCCCCAACGCCTGACTCCTCTGTGTAAATTCCCTTATATTCCAGATGCAGCAGAATAAAAGGTTCATTCCCTCAGAAAGCAGCCACAGCCTGAGTAGTAGAGCCTGTCCTGTGCCAGCATGCTGCAGAGAAGGACCTTTGCGCTCTGTGTGGAAGCAGAGGTCTCTCTGCAGATGTCTGACACGCCTCCTGTTGAGTCAGATCCAGGGCTGTTAGAAATCACAGGGTCCCCATACAGCCTACCTGACACCCCCCCCCCCCCCCCAAGTGATTTGAGGACATAGATTTATCAGTCCCTTTCTCTGTAGCCTCAGCTGCACAAAATAATGAATAGGAAAATAGGAAGCGCTCGAGGCTTCGCGCTCATTCACAAACTGAAGCATAGTAAACAATTTACTGGAAGGGTGAGTCAGCGGAGGCGTCCGCTCTACGGAGGCTTCAGGGTCATTATAAGGAATTTAAAGCTTTTATTGTATTCTCTGAACAGAAAATAAAGCTTTGTTAAAAAAAAAATTCAGAGCAAATTTGTCACGCCCTCTACTATCTATGGTATAAGAATTCAGTCATGTGACCTCGCTGTATAACACTCCGCCCCCTTCTGTCTTCCAGGCCGGTGCCTTATCACCCTACGGTATGATGGGAATGGTAAGTCCGATCGTTTCAATTGGTCAATGCCGATCGTTTTTCATTGTTAAAGTAATTGTAACGCTTTAGAATGTTTTCATGGATAATATAAACAAGTGATACTTCCCTCTTCTGTGTAATGTTGTGCCCAGAGCAGCCCCAATCCTCCTCAGGGGGCCCCAGTGATCCTCCTCCTCTCTGGGTCCCCCCCAGTGATCCTCCTCCTCTCTGGGTCCCCCCAGTGATCCTCCTCCTCTCTGTGTCCCCCCCAGTGACCTTCGTCCCCTCTGTGTCCCCCCAGTGATCCTCCTCCTCTTCCCTGTGTCCCCCCAGTGATCCTCCTCCTCTCTGTGTCCCCCCAGTGATCCTCCTCCTCTCTGTGTCCCCCCAGTGATCCTCCTCCTCTCTGTGTCCCCCCAGTGATCCTCCTCCTCTCTGTGTCCCCCCAGTGATTCTCCTCCTCTCTGTGTCCCCCCAGTGATTCTCCTCCTCTCTGTGTCCCCCCAGTGATTCTCCTCCTCTCTGTGTCCCCCCAGTGATCCTCCTCCTCCTCCTCTGTGTCCCCCCAGTCATCCTCCTCCTCCTCCTCTCTGTGTCCCCCCAGTGATCCTCCTCTCTGTGTCCCCCCAGTGATCCTCCTCCTCCTCCTCTGTGTCCCCCCAGTCATCCTCCTCCTCCTCCTCTCTGTGTCTCCCCAGTGATCCTCCTCCTCTCTGTGTCCCCCCAGTGATCCTCCTCTCTGTGTCCCCCCAGTGATCCTCCTCCTCCTCCTCTCTGTGTCCCCCCCCAGTGACCTTCGTCCCCTCTGTGTCCCCTCTGTGTCCCCCCCCCCCAGTGACCTTCGTCCCCTCTGTGTGTCCCCCCCAGTGACCTTCGTCCCCTCTGTGTCGGAATAGGCCCCCCGGTATGGGAGGGGTTCAGGCGGCGCTGAGTTTGTAGTAGCCGATCTGCTGGCGGCCTTGAAGTGGAATTATCTTCGGGTCACACGGATTGGAAATCACGATACTTCAGTGCGATTTCAAAGCTGTCGATCGGTTCGATTTGCACATCCGGTTTCTTTGCATCTTACAACTTCTTTTCACAGAAGTCTGTGCGAGTCGTAATTGTGATGCAATTGCCTATATGCTTCAGTCTAATGCTCTCCCTGCTAACTTAATGCTGTGGGTTACAGGTAACAGGTGTTTCATGTGCGATTCATCTCTCTCTGTGAACACTGTTCATGTTAAATAAGGCTAGCTTTTGAAAGGCCTTTAATTGTGTGACAACGCTGTCTACAACCTAGTGATTCTCAGAGGTGTTAATAGGTGTCAAACTGGAAGCAGACGAAACGTCTGCTTAGGAAACTCAAGTGTGTGAAGGTGGTTTGTTGTGTAAGGAATGTGCAGTGATTAGACATAAGTGTCGGTCGGTGCCGACCTGTCTAGAATGTTTTAGTAATTAGCCTTAGTGTGTGATTGGGGGGGGTGGAGATTTCATTGTTGCTTCAATGTCTTGGACTGTATAAAAAGCTGAGAAGAAAAACCATTAAAGTCTGTGTTGTTCCAGCAGTAAGCTTGTCTCATGTGTGGCTTTCTGGGCGATTCCAGGGATATCCCTCCTCGTGGAATATTGGGGTGATTTTCGTTATGGGAAGAAGGGAACGTTGACGGGGATATCATACCGATACCGTCACAATTGGTTGGTAGCAGTGGGATTTTCCCTTCTATTCCCCTTCACACCCGGATTCCAAGCAGACACTGGAAGAACTACTGGAAGTTCGTGGAAGGATTGCTAGCAACAAAACCAAGCGGGTCATCATAGCAGAATCAATGGAGATAGACCAGGAGGACGGGATTGCAGCAACGCCAGCAGTACAAGAGATGGAGACACCAGTGATTCAGGAGGAGGAATCGCCAGCCAACAAGCTAATGAGAGAGAAGCTAGCGTGGTTCGGCCCGAACCCAGCGGCGGATGTGGTGCTGAAAGTGATGGACCTGTTAGCGGAGGAGGCTAAAGAAATAAGAGACGCGGAGCTACAGAAGGATAAACAAATAAGAGATGCAGAGCTACAGTTAAAACTGGCAGCAGTCCAACAAGCAGCCGCACATTCTCCAAACAGTGAGTACAGCACAGCAGACGCAAGGAAGATTCCGTTTAGCGCTTTTAAAGCTTTTGATGAAAAGGACTGTGATATTGATAACTTCCTGGTGGATTTTGAGCGACAATGTAACCTGCACCGAATAGCTAGAGGAGAGTGGGTTGCAATATTGTCAGGCAAACTGTCAGGCAAAGCTTCTGATGCTTTCGGGACCGTGCCAGATCAGGATATCCATAGCTACGCCCGGGTTAAAGAAGCGCTCCTGGCTCGTTATGCAGTAACCCCAGAGTCCCACCGACAGAAGTTCAGGGACTCACGCAAAACCACGAAAGACTCTTATGCGGAATGGGCATGCCAGTTGTCCCGGTCGGCCTCTAACTGGGTTAACAGCAGCCAGGCCACCACCGCAGAGGACATTTTGCAACTAATGCTCCTGGAGCAATTTTACAATCACATCCAGACGGACGTCAAAGACTGGGTGAGAGATCGCAGGCCCATGACTCTACCAGAGGCCGCTAAGTTGGCGGATGAATATGCAGATACTCGCAAGACGAACCAGGTCACACCACAGGAACAACCTCCACCACAAACGGTGCCCTCACACCCACCAACCGCTAGATACCAACCTCCTAACAGACCGGTGACATCTAGCCCTCGCTATCCACGCCAGGAGGGCAACGAACAACGCTGCTTCCGGTGCAAACAGTTGGGTCACTTCAAGCAGAATTGCCCCATGAATGACAACACCAGGTCAAATTGGTCTCAACCTGGGTACCGCCCACCAGCAGCAGCCCATTGTGTAGACTCGGCTTGGGATCCCCAGGAGCTGGGTCAGGAAGAACCATTGGGCACCCCTTACGAAGCCCTCATGGTACAATCTGTTATTACGGACAACAGGGAACACCATTGTCAGCTGGTCATGGGCTCCAGCCCTGAGCCAGAGGGGCCCTGGAGGGAGCTGGGCAGAAAGAGGCACCGCCGGCCACCCTCCAAGAAGAAGAGGTCCTGGAAGTCATATAACCAGCGGACCTGGGAGGAGAAGAAGCGACTGGAGGAGAGGGAGTCGCAGCGGGCGTCCCAGATGCAGGCCGAGATGTTCGCCAAGGGCCCACCGGTGGCCCCTTACACCACCACCCAGTTCCTGATGATGAAGGACCACGTGGAGAGCCTGCAGGACATGAGCAAGCAGGAGCTGATCCGTGAGTACATGGAGCTGGAGGAGTGCATAAGCCGCATGGAGGAGGAAAACAACCACCTGAGGTCACAGCAGGCTGACCCCCCCAGGCTCCATGAACTGGAGATGGAGCTGGAGAAGCTCAAAGAGGAGAACCGGTGGCTGCGGAGGGAGCAGAGGGTGGCTGACCCTATGGGGCACTGATCCCCCCCCCCCGGACTCTGAGCACCAGTGCTACAGCATTTCAACAAATATAACTTTTTATTTTTATGAATCTCCTGTGACTGTCACTTCAGAGCCATAACCTGCCCCTCCCATAGCGGGACACCTAGATGGTGGCGCACAGACCCATTCGCCGTCTTCACACTGACTTCTGGTGACTTTGCAGATCGCACAAAGACTTGGGGACTGACCGGCGTGTGATCTTAAGACCCGGTGGCATACCTGAGTCTGAAGCAGTTGCCAAGGGAGGTCAGTCACGCCAAACGGAGTTAACCTCGGACTAAAAGCTCTGAACCCGTCAACCCTACTGGACCAGGGAAGGTCCAACCGGGTTTGCCGGAGCAGGGAGAAAAAGGGGGGCCATTGTGATGCAATTGCCTATATGCTTCAGTCTAATTCTCTCCCTGCTAACTTAATGCTGTGGGTTAGAGGTAACAGGTGTTCATGTGTGATTCATCTCTCTCTGTAAAGACTGTTCATGTTAAATAAGGCTAGCTTTTGAAAGGCCTTTAATTGTGTGACAACGCTGTCTACAACCTAGTGATTCTCAGAGGTGTTAATAGGTGTCAAACTGGAAGCAGACGAAACGTCTGCTTAGGAAACTCGTGTGTGAAGGTGGTTTGTTGTTTAAAGCGGTAGTTCACCCTCTCGTACTTGATTTTACCATCGAGACAGGCATTGTAGCGCGAGCTACAGTATGCCTGTCCCGATTTTTTTAACCCCGTACTCACCTCGTAGTCGTCCATCGTAGATTTCGGCTCCCGCGGGGAATGGGCGTGCCTATGGAGAGGGAGGATGATTGACGGCCGGCCCTGGCACGTCACTCTCCCCGAAGACAGCCGGAGTAGGTCTCGGCTCTTCACGGCGCGTGCGCACAGGCTATGCGCACGCGTCGTGAAGACCAAGCCTATTTCGGCTATTTCCGGAGAAGCGTGACGCGCCAGAGCCGGCCGTCAATCATCCTCCGTCTCCAGAGGCACGCCCATTCCCCGGTATCTTCGATGGACGACTACAAGGTGAGTATGGGGGGAAAAAATTCGGGACAGGCATACTGTAGCTCGCGCTACAATGCCTGATTTAAAGGTAAAAGAAAAAAAATTATTTTTTTTCCCGTCGATAGGGTGAACCCCCGCTTTAAGGAATGTGCAGTGATTAGACATGATAATTGTCGGTCGGTGCCGACCTGTCTAGAATGTTTTAGTAATTAGCCTTAGTGTGTGATTGGGTTGGGTGGAGATTTCATTGTTGCTTCAATGTCTTGGACTGTATAAAAAGCTGAGAAGAAAACCATTAAAGTCTGTGTTGTTCCAGCAGTAAGCTTGGCATGTGTGGCTTTCTGGGCGACTCCAGGGATATCCCTCCTCGTGGAATATTGGGGTGATTTTCGTTATGGGAAGAAGGGAACGTTGACGGGGATATCATACCGATACCGTCACAGTAATCAATTCCCCAAAAAACTGAGTGCAGGAGCCGTTTCCAAAGTCGCTGTGGCTTAAGTCGCAACGGTTCCATTACAGCATTGGGGTGCAACTTGTCATGCAATTTTTTTTTTTTAACGGTCAAATCGCACCGGTGTGAACCAGGGCGTAAACCCTCCTATCCTTTACAATCAAGGAAGCTGCTTCTGTTTGATCTGCCACTGCCACTGTGCTGCTCATGTGAGTGAGTGAAAAACTTGTATAGCGCTGCACATGCAAACTAAATCACCTCTTGGCACTCGTTTGTCCATTTCTCCTTTGAACTCAAAAGAGATGAGTTTTGATCTTTCTCCTAAAGGTCAGGTGATTCTCCTCCAACCGAATGCTGGTTTGTAGAGCGTTCCATAGTCTGGGGCTCTGGAGCGCAAATCTTCTTTGGACTTGTATTTGGCTTTGGGTATCTGGAGGAGGTTTTGATTGGTGGATCGCAGAATGTGATTGGGGTTATGGGCTTTTCGTTTTTCGCATAGATATTGGGGGGCGTTGCCTTGAATACACTTATGTATTAGGCAGAGAGCCTTGAAAGTGATTCTGTCTTTTACCGGGAACCAATGAAGGGATCTCGGTGAAGGGATCTCGGTGAAGGGATCTCGGTGAAGGGATCTCGGTGAAGGGATCTCGGTGAAGGGCTCTCGGTGAAGGGCTCTCGGTGAAGGGCTCTCGGTGAAGGGCTCTCGGTGAAGGGCTCTCGGTGAAGGGCTCTCGGTGAAGGGCTCTCGGTGAAGGGCTCTCGGTGAAGGGCTCTCGGTGAAGGGCTCTCGGTGAAGGGCTCTCGGTGAAGGGCTCTCGGTGAAGGGCTCTCGGTGAAGGGCTCTCGGTGAAGGGATCTCGGTGAAGGGATCTCGGTGAAGGGATCTCTCTCAGTGAAGGGATCTCAGTGATGTCAGTGACGGGATGTCAGTGACGGGATGTCAGTGACGGGATCTCAGTGAAGGGATCTCAGTGAAGGGATCTCAGTGAAGGGATCTCAGTGAAGGGATCTCGGTGAAGGGATCTCGGTGAAGGGATCTCGGTGAAGGGATCTCAGTGAAGGGGAGATTGATTCCCATGTTTTTTTCCCAGTCACTAGTCGAGCGGCCGTATTTTGAACGACTTGCAGACGAGTGATTTGGTATTTGGGGAGTCCTAGATAGAGGGCATTTGCGTAGTCCAGTCTGGAATTCACGATTGTTCCCACCACGACTGCAATGTCCTCTTTTGGGATAAATGGGAGGAGTCTGCGTAGTAGGCGCAGCAGATGTTGGGATCCGCTGACTACTGACCCTATTTGTGCTTCCATTGTCATGTGGGTGTCGAAGATGACTCCGAGACTTTTGACTTTGGTGCTAGGGGTGATGATTTTACCCAGAATGGGCGGGGGGGTCCAAGTTGTTGCGGGATGATTCTTTTGATTGGCGTGGAACAGAAGAAGTTCTGTTTTCGATCCGTTGAGTTTAAGATAACTCTTTGTCATCCAGTTTTCTATCAAAGAGAGACATTTCTCTAGACCGAGATAATGATCCTTTTTGTTGCAGATGCAAAAATACAGTTGTGTGTCGTCTGCATAGGAGTGGTAAAGTAACTTCTGGTAACTGATGATTTCAAAGAGAGGGGGAAGATAGATATTGAACAGCACAGGCGACAGAGGGGATCCCTGAGGGACTCCGCATGACACCGTACGTTTTTCAGAAGCGAAAGGTCCCAGTTTCACTATTTGTGATCGGTTTTCCAAAAAGGAGGAGAACCAGGACAGGTCACCTTCCACGACTCCGGCTACTTCAGTTAGCCGAGTCAGTAGTGGTTTGTGGTCTACAGTGTCAAAAGCCGCGCTTGGGTCCAACAGTACTAGAAGAGAAGATTCTCCTTTGTCTGTGGCCTCGAGAACATCATCCCATATTTTGAGCAATGCTGTTTCTGTCCCGTGTCCGGGACGGAAGCCTGATTGAAATCGATCGAGCAAATTATGGGTATCTAGATGCTGTTGCAGCTGTTGTACCACTACTTTCTCCATTACCTTGGAGAGGACGTTTAGGCCTGTTATGGGACGGCAGTGTTTTGGGTCTTTGGGGTCGAGGGCGGGTTTCTTTAAGATGGCTTTGATTATGCCTTGTTTCAACTGGGAGGGCACTATGCCTTCCTTGAAGGACTGGTTTATAAGCTGCGTGATAGGTGGTGCCAGGATATTGGCACATTCCTTCAGCAGTTTAGTGGGGATGATATCATTAGGCGCTGTGCTGTCTCGCAGAGTACCGATGATATTGTTGGTGGCCTCGATTGGGGATGGGTTTAAGAGTGAACTTTATTGATTGTGGTGAGTTTATGTGGGTATTGGGTGAGTGATTTGAGGGCAGGGTTAGAGGGGGTACTGTTTTTTGCTGAATGATTTCACTGATTTCTTCAATTTTGTTAACAAAGTAATCCAATAATTCATTGCAAAATTCTTGGGTATCAGAATTGGGGGCTTCAAGACAGACTGGATTCATGGTCTGGGTGACCAGCTTGAAGAGTTCACGAGGGCGGTTTAGGGCATTGGTGATAGCATTGGAAAAATGCTTTTTTTTGGATTTGAAGATTTCCTTATGATATTTTTTTGTTATTGCCTTGTAGATGATATGGTTTTCCTCTGAAGAGCTTCTTTTCCAGGCGGCTTCCGCTCTTCTGCCGTCTTGCTTCAGCAAGGACAGCTGATCGTTAAACCAGCTGGAGTTGTTTTTTCGGATGCAGGTTTTGCATTTTGGCGCTACTAAGTCGGCTGACTGTAGTAGAGCTGTGTTGATGGCATCCAGGGTTTCTGTGGCTGTTTGATGTAGTTGATTGTTTTTATTTTATTCCCTAATGTAGTTTTGAAGAGCTCTGAATGGAGCTTCTTCAGAGATCTGGTCCAGTGTGTTGTCACCGGTTTTAGCCTTTTTGTTAGGGGTGGCGTTTTTGGTAATTATGAATTTAATTACATGGTGGTCAGTCCATGGTAACGGCTCATTTTTCAGATTGTTTATTTCCAGATCTTGTCTGAAAATAAGATCGAGCGTATGACCTGAAGCATGTGTGGGCCCACATTCTAGTTGTTGCAGCCCTAATTGTTCCAAATGGGTGATGCAGGCGTCGGCAACAGGATCCTGTGGGGCGTTTGCCCAGAGGTTAAAGTCCCCCAGCAGCAGAAGATGTTTGCTGTTTAGGGTATAAGTGGAAATGAACTCTGTCAAAGGTGAGAGAAGCTGCGATTTTGGACCTGGTGGTCTATAGCAGAGAAGAATATGGACGGTTTCCTGGGGATTAGTTTGCAGAGTGAGAGTTTCCATGAATGGAAGAGGGTTTTGAAGGCCTGGTTTAGTGATCGCGATGTGAAACTTGTGGATCACCGCCAGGCCTCCTCCTCTTTGCCCCACTCTGTAGATCTGGTTTAGTGATCGCGATGTGAAACTTGTGGATCACCGCCAGGCCTCCTCCTCTTTGCCCCACTCTGTAGATCAGGTTTAGTGAGCGAGAGGTGAGTCTTGTGGATCACTGCCAGGCCTCCTCCTCTTTGCCCCTCTCTGTAGATCAGGTTTAGTGAGCGAGAGGTGAGTCTTGTGGATCCCCGCCAGGCCCCCTCCTCTTTGCCCCTCTCTGTAGATCAGGTTTAGTGAGCGAGAGGTGAGTCTTGTGGATCACCGCCAGGCCTCCTCCTCTTTGCCCCACTCTGTAGATCAGGTTTAGTGAGGGAGAGGTGAGTCTTGTCGATCACCGCCAGGCCTCCTCCTCTTTGCCCCTCTCTGTAGATCAGGTTTAGTGAGCGAGAGGTGAATCTTGTGGATCAACGCCAGGCCTCCTCCTCTTTACCCCACTCTGTAGATCAGGTTTAGTGAGGGAGAGGTGAGTCTTGTCGATCACCGCCAGGCCTCCTCCTCTTTGCCCCACTCTGTAGATCAGGTTTAGTGAGCGAGAGGTGAGTCTTGTGGATCACCGCCAGGCCTCTTCCTCTTTGCCGCACTCTGTAGATCAGGTTTAGTGATCGAGAGGTGAGTCTTGTGGATCACCGCCAGGCCTCCTCCTCTTTGCCCCACTCTGTAGATCAGGTTTAGAGATCGAGAGGTGAGTCTTGTGGATCACCGCCAGGCCTCTTCCTCTTTGCCCCACTCTGTAGATCAGGTTTAGTGATCGAGAGGTGAGTCTTGTGGATCACCGCCAGGCCTCTTCCTCTTTGCCCCACTCTGTAGATCAGGTTTAGTGATCGAGAGGTGAGTCTTGTGGATCACCGCCAGGCCTCTTCCTCTTTGCCCCACTCTGTAGATCAGGTTTAGTGAGCGAGAGGTGAGCCTTGTGGATCACCGCCAGGCCTCCTCCTCTTTGCCCCACTCTGTAGATCAGGTTTAGTGAGCGAGAGGTGAGCCTTGTGGATCACCGCCAGGCCTCCTCCTCTTTGCCCCACTCTGTAGATCAGGTTTAGTGAGCGAGAAGTGAGTCTTGTGGATCACCGCCAGGCCTCCTCCTCTTTGCCCCTCTCTGTAGATCAGGTTTAGTGAGCGAGAGGTGAGCCTTGTGGATCACCGCCAGGCCTCCTCCTCTTTGCCCCACTCTGTAGATCAGGTTTAGTGAGCGAGAGGTGAGCCTTGTGGATCACCGCCAGGCCTCCTCCTCTTTGCCCCACTCTGTAGATCAGGTTTATTGAGCGAGAGGTGAGTCTTGTGGATCACCGCCAGGCCTCCTCCTCTTTGCCCCACTCTGTAGATCAGGTTTAGTGAGGGAGAGGTGAGTCTTGTGGATCACCGCCAGGCCTCCCCCTCTTTGCCCCACTCTGTAGATCAGGTTTAGTGAGCGAGAGGTGAGTCTTGTGGATCACCGCCAGGCCTCCTCCTCTTTGCCCCACTCTGTAGATCAGGTTTAGTGAGTGAGAGGTGAGTCTTGTAGATCACCGCCAGGCCTCCTCCTCTTTGCCCCACCCTGTAGATCAGGTTTAGTGAGCGAGAGGTGAGTCTTGTGGATCACCGCCAGGCCTCCTCCTCTTTGCCCCACTCTGTAGATCAGGTTTAGTGAGCGAGAGGTGAGCCTTGTGGATCACCGCCAGGCCTCCTCCTCTTTGCCCCACTCTGTAGATCAGGTTTAGTGAGCGAGAGGTGAGTCTTGTGGATCACCGCCAGGCCTCCTCCTCTTTGCCCCACTCTGTAGATCAGGTTTAGAGATCGAGAGGTGAGTCTTGTAGATCACCACCAGGCCTCCTCCTCTTTGCCCCACTCTGTTTTCAGTTATAATACGATAGTTTTCTGGCACCAGTTCTCCGAGAATGGTGTTAGTCGGCTGTGAGCCAGCTTTCTGTGATAAAGAGGCAGTCTAAATCGTATTGCAGGATGAAATTATGGATTTCTAATCAATGTTTTACTGCCGATCTTGTGTTGATCAAAGTGCATGATATGTGTTTAGGGTGTGGTAAGTGGCTGAATTTTTTGGGAGTCGATCGATTCTCAACAGTTGCTCAATTCTTAGAGCTTTTTTGGTGACGGCTGGCAATATTGCGGCAAACCTAAATGGTATCTGCAGAATATCTCAGATTAACCATAGTTGCCGAATGCCGGGGGGGGGGGGGGACAGGTGTTAATGGGGGATGGCGGTGGGAAGGAAGATTCCACGAAATCCTCCCTCCCTGGTTGATCCAGAGGAAGGTAAAAAAAAACGTAGCCGTGCTATGCCAATGTGCAGCGGCCGGGGGGGAAAAAATTCCTTCATGATCCCTGAAGGGCAATCGGGCGAACCCTGGATCAAGTTGTGGGGGATGGAAGGGGGGGGGGAGTGAGTGGGGATGCCCCAGTGCTGGATGGGGATCCTCCTGTAGCCCAAGAAGAGGGGGGGGGGGGGTTTAAAGTAGTTGGGGGAGATTGCTGGGTGTAAGTGCAGCGTGCCAACTAGGCCGCGGGTGAAACCGCGGTCTTTCCTACTTGCGGTCGCCGCAAATTGTTCCAGGAGGTGGCGGGGGTGCACAGGGGCCCAGGTATGGTTATGGCCCGCTGGAAAACTGAGGCTGGGTGGTGGCGGGCGGATGCCTCAGTAACGGCTAGTAGTTGGGGGAGATTGCTAGGTGTTTGGTGCGGCACGCCGACTAGGCCGCGGGTGAAGCCGCGGTCTTTCCTAGTCGCGGGCGCCGAGAAACGTTCCAGGAAGGGGGCGCGGGGGCCCTGGTATGATTATGGCCAGCTGGATCTGAGGCGGGGAGGTGGCGGGGGGATGCCTCAGTAACGGCTAGTGGTGTGGGGGTAAGGTGAAAAGGACGGCCGCCAGCGGTCCCAAGGGAAGGTGGAATGGCCCTGAGAAACAGGGGCTTACCTTACCGGGCTCTCCGGGAGGTGATGCTTGCGGAGCAAGGAGGGAGGCTCGGGGGGAAGGAGGAAAGTCCTGGGTGCTTATGGTAGCAGATGTTGTCGCAAGGACTAGGACTAGGAGGAACTGGATGCTGCTGTTTGTTGTTTGCCGCTGGGGGCTAGGAGGAAAAAAGCCTGCCTGACTGACTGTCAAAGCTTGTCTCTGGGTGAGAGCAGACTCGTCGGGAAGCGTCCTACTCCACCAGCTGACTCGCACTGACTATGGTCTGGTTTGGGATCGGTTATGACGCCGGCCATCTGATGGCTTGACAGTTTGGTTGAGGACACAATCAAATGTGACATTTGGCAATCCCAGCATTCCAGGAATGTAACTTTTTTTTTTTTTTTTTTTTAAACCGTTAAATCAATGGGTTTTATTTCTGCTATATGATTTACTTCTGCTCAGGGGCTCTGGGCTTCAGCAAAATGGCCGCCGCCAGCAAGAAGAAACGGGAACAGCACTGGAGGCAATTTACAGCACAATTGGCAAGATTTGCAGTTGTAAAGTGGCTGTAAAGGCTGAAGGTGAATTCAAGGTGCAGCTCCCCCCAACCCACTCCCCCCCCAATACTCACCTGAGCTCCTTTTTGATCCAGCGGTGTGCACGAGAGGCTCTGCTCTCCGCGACTGCCAATAAGGAGAGAGGGGGCGGGGCCAAGCCACGGCTCAGTGTGTGACTGGACACGCAGAGCAGCAGCTCAGGAGCGAGCCTGACTGGGGGGGCCCCCATAGCAAGCTGCTTGATTGGAGGGAGGGGCCAGGAGCGCTGGCGGGGGACCTGAGAAGAGGAGGATCGGGGCTGCTCTGTGCAAAACCATTACTGAGCTGGAAAGTAGAACATGATTGTTATTTTTTGTGTTTATCAGTGTAAGTTGTGTGACGAGACGTCTTCCTTTGTTCCTCTCTAGGGGGGCGGATTCATGGACATGTTTGGATTGATGAACGATCTTATGGGAGGTATGGTGAGTATGTTTGTATCTTATTACTTTTCCTATACTCTAGAGCACATCTGTCAAACACAAGGGCCGGGGGCCAAATCAGGCCCGCCAGGCTTCTTCATGTGGCCCTCACACCCAGTTATTCAGCTGGGATGTTGCAAAACTCTACTGTGCATAGTGTGCCCCTAAATCTGTCTCTCTGTACACGGCACCCCCCCTGAACTCTGCGCACGGCACCCCCCTGAACTCTGCGCACGGCACCCCCCTGAACTCTGCGCACGGCACCCCCCTGAACTCTGCGCACGGCACCCCCCTGAACTCTGCGCACGGCACCCCCCTGAACTCTGCGCTCTGCACACGGCACCCCCCTGAACTCTGCGCTCTGCACACGGCACCCCCCTGAACTCTGCGCTCTGCACACGGCACCCCCCTGAACTCTGCGCACGGCACCCCCCTTAACTCTGCGCACGGCACCCCCCTTAACTCTGCGCACGGCACCCCCCTGAACTCTGCGCACGGCACCCCCCCCCTAAACTCTGTACATGGCACCCCCCCCTGAACTCTGCGCTCGGCACACGGCACCCCCCCCTTAACTCTGCGCTCGGCACACGGCACCCCCCCCTGAACTCGGCACACGGCACCCCCCCCTTAACTCTGCGCTCGGCATGTAGGACATCCCAGATACAATCAGCCCTTGGATGGCAACCATACTGCTGATGCGGCCCGCAATGAAATTGAGTATGACACCCTTGCTCTAGAGTGTGGTCCTTGCAGCTACCTCTTCTTTCTTCTTATAACTCCCTTCACTTTCCACACACTTCAGAGACACGCCCTCTGGTCATTACACCCATAAGAGCTTGTTGGCTATCCCATTCCAAAACCAGGATTACGGAGTTGATCAACCCCCCCCCCCCCCCTTTGCAGTCATTACAACCTCCACTCTTCTGGGAAGGCTTTTCCTGGACATGTTGGAGGGTGTTTGCGGGAATTTGTCATACACGGGGGAGTGTGCATGTCAGCCACTTCCTGTCCTCATACACGGGGGAGTGTGCATGTCAGCCACTTCCTGTCCTCGTACACGGGGGAGTGTGCATGTCAGCCACTTCCTGTCCTCATACATGGGGGAGTGTGCATGTCAGCCACTTCCTGTCCTCGTACACGGGGGAGTGTGCATGTCAGCCACTTCCTGTCCTCATACATGGGGGAATGTGCATGTCAGCCACTTCCTGTCCTCATACACGGGGAAGTGTGCATGTCAGTCACTTCCTGTCCTCATACACGGGGGAGTGTGCATGTCAGCCACTTCCTGTCCTCATACATGGGGGAATGTGCATGTCAGCCACTTCCTGTCCTCATACACGGGGAAGTGTGCATGTCAGTCACTTCCTGTCCTCATACACGGGGAAGTGTGCATGTCAGTCACTTCCTGTCCTCATACACGGGGAAGTGTGCATGTCAGCCACTTCCTGTCCTCGTACACGGGGGAGTGTGCATGTCAGCCACTTCCTGTCCTCGTACACGGGGGAGTGTGCATGTCAGCCGCTTCCTGTCCTCATACATGGGGGAGTGTGCATGTCAGCCGCTTCCTGTCCTCATACACGGGGGAGTGTGCATGTCAGCCGCTTCCTGTCCTCATACACGGGGGAGTGTGCATGTCAGCCACTTCCTGTCCTCGTACACGGGGGAGTGTGCATGTCAGCCACTTCCTGTCCTCATACACGGGGGAGTGTGCATGTCAGCCACTTCCTGTCCTCGTACACGGGGGAGTGTGCATGTCAGCCACTTCCTGTCCTCATACACGGGGGAGTGTGCATGTCAGCCACTTCCTGTCCTCGTACACGGGGGAGTGTGCATGTCAGCCACTTCCTGTCCTCATACACGGGGGAGTGTGCATGTCAGCCACTTCCTGTCCTCGTACACGGGGGAGTGTGCATGTCAGCCACTTCCTGTCCTCATACACGGGGGAGTGTGCATGTCAGCCACTTCCTGTCCTCATACATGGGGGAGTGTGCATGTCAGCCACTTCCTGTCCTCATACATGGGGGAGTGTGCATGTCAGCCACTTCCTGTCCTCATACATGGGGGAGTGTGCATGTCAGCCACTTCCTGTCCTCGTACACGGGGGAGTGTGCATGTCAGCCACTTCCTGTCCTCATACACGGGGGAGTGTGCATGTCAGCCACTTCCTGTCCTCATACACGGGGGAGTGTGCATGTCAGCCACTTCCTGTCCTCGTACACGGGGGAGTGTGCATGTCGGCCACTTCCTGTCCTCGTACACGGGGGAGTGTGCATGTCAGCCACTTCCTGTCCTCGTACACGGGGGAGTGTGCATGTCGGCCACTTCCTGTCCTCGTACACGGGGGAGTGTGCATGTCGGCCACTTCCTGTCCTCGTACACGGGGGAGTGTGCATGTCGGCCACTTCCTGTCCTCGTACACGGGGGAGTGTGCATGTCAGCCACTTCCTGTCCTCGTACATGGGGGAGTGTGCATGTCAGCCACTTCCTGTCCTCATACATGGGGGAGTGTGCATGTCAGCCACTTCCTGTCCTCGTACACGGGGGAGTGTGCATGTCAGCCACTTCCTGTCCTCATACACGGGGGAGTGTGCATGTCAGCCACTTCCTGTCCTCATACATGGGGGAGTGTGCATGTCAGCCACTTCCTGTCCTCATACATGGGGGAGTGTGCATGTCAGCCACTTCCTGTCCTCATACATGGGGGAGTGTGCATGTCAGCCACTTCCTGTCCTCGTACACGGGGGAGTGTGCATGTCAGCCACTTCCTGTCCTCATACACGGGGGAGTGTGCATGTCAGCCACTTCCTGTCCTCATACACGGGGGAGTGTGCATGTCAGCCACTTCCTGTCCTCGTACACGGGGGAGTGTGCATGTCGGCCACTTCCTGTCCTCGTACACGGGGGAGTGTGCATGTCGGCCACTTCCTGTCCTCGTACACGGGGGAGTGTGCATGTCGGCCACTTCCTGTCCTCGTACACGGGGGAGTGTGCATGTCAGCCACTTCCTGTCCTCGTACACGGGGGAGTGTGCATGTCAGCCACTTCCTGTCCTCGTACACGGGGGAGTGTGCATGTCAGCCACTTCCTGTCCTCGTACACGGGGGAGTGTGCATGTCAGCCACTTCCTGTCCTCTTACACGGGGGAGTGTGCATGTCAGCCACTTCCTGTCCTCGTACACGGGGGAGTGTGCATGTCAGCCACTTCCTGTCCTCGTACACGGGGGAGTGTGCATGTCAGCCACTTCCTGTCCTCGTACACGGGGGAGTGTGCATGTCAGCCACTTCCTGTCCTCGTACACGGGGGAGTGTGCATGTCAGCCACTTCCTGTCCTCGTACACGGGGGAGTGTGCATGTCAGCCACTTCCTGTCCTCATACATGGGGGAGTGTGCATGTCAGCCGCTTCCTGTCCTCATACACGGGGGAGTGTGCATGTCAGCCGCTTCCTGTCCTCATACATGGGGGAGTGTGCATGTCAGCCGCTTCCTGTCCTCATACACGGGGGAGTGTGCATGTCAGCCGCTTCCTGTCCTCATACACGGGGGAGTGTGCATGTCAGCCTCTTCCTGTCCTCCTACACGGGGGAGTGTGCATGTCAGCCACTTCCTGTCCTCCTACACGGGGGAGTGTGCATGTCAGCCACTTCCTGTCCTGTCCTCATACACGGGGGAGTGTGCATGTCAGCCGCTTCCTGTCCTCATACATGGGGGAGTGTGCATGTCAGCCACTTCCTGTCCTCATACACGGGGGAGTGTGCATGTCAGCCGCTTCCTGTCCTCATACACGGGGGAGTGTGCATGTCAGCCGCTTCCTGTCCTCATACACGGGGGAGTGTGCATGTCAGCCACTTCCTGTCCTCATACATGGGGGAATGTGCATGTCAGCCACTTCCTGTCCTCATACACGGGGGAGTGTGCATGTCAGCCACTTCCTGTCCTCTTACACGGGGGAGTGTGCATGTCAGCCACTTCCTGTCCTCGTACACGGGGGAGTGTGCATGTCAGCCACTTCCTGTCCTCATACATGGGGGAGTGTGCATGTCAGCCACTTCCTGTCCTCGTACACGGGGGAGTGTGCATGTCAGCCACTTCCTGTCCTCGTACACGGGGGAGTGTGCATGTCAGCCACTTCCTGTCCTCGTACACGGGGGAGTGTGCATGTCAGCCACTTCCTGTCCTCGTACACGGGGGAGTGTGCATGTCAGCCACTTCCTGTCCTCGTACACGGGGGAGTGTGCATGTCAGCCACTTCCTGTCCTCGTACATGGGGGAGTGTACATGTCAGCCACTTCCTGTCCTCATACATGGGGGAGTGTGCATGTCAGCCACTTCCTGTCCTCGTACACGGGGGAGTGTGCATGTCAGCCACTTCCTGTCCTCATACACGGGGGAGTGTGCATGTCAGCCACTTCCTGTCCTCGTACACGGGGGAGTGTGCATGTCAGCCACTTCCTGTCCTCGTACACGGGGGAGTGTGCATGTCAGCCACTTCCTGTCCTCGTACACGGGGGAGTGTGCATGTCAGCCACTTCCTGTCCTCGTACATGGGGGAGTGTACATGTCAGCCACTTCCTGTCCTCATACATGGGGGAGTGTGCATGTCAGCCACTTCCTGTCCTCGTACACGGGGGAGTGTGCATGTCAGCCACTTCCTGTCCTCGTACACGGGGGAGTGTGCATGTCAGCCACTTCCTGTCCTCATACACGGGGGAGTGTGCATGTCAGCCACTTCCTGTCCTCATACATGGGGGAGTGTGCATGTCAGCCACTTCCTGTCCTCGTACACGGGGGAGTGTGCATGTCAGCCACTTCCTGTCCTCATACACGGGGGAGTGTGCATGTCAGCCGCTTCCTGTCCTCATACACGGGGGAGTGTGCATGTCAGCCACTTCCTGTCCTCATACTCTCTCTCGCTCTCTATCTCTACTTCTCTCTCCTTTCTTCTCTCGCTCTCTCCACACATATATACACTTAATAAATCATTGCTTCTCATTACACTCCCCCCCCCCCCCCCGGGCTGTAAATATATTGATCAGTGTTTGCCGTTGTTTACCAACAGGAACAACTGTCCAGCGGGTCAAACTGTCAGACATTCTCTTCTTCCACGGTCATTTCCTACTCCAATATGTTGGGGAGCGGCACCCCTAAAGTATATCAGGAGACATCACAGACGTGCACCGCTCCCGGCGGGGTGAGTAATTCCCGAATCCTAGATATAGAAGATTGTGTCCAGATCATCGATCTCCAAACCTGCAAAGGGCCCGTTTATTATCCTTCAGAGAGGAATAGTGTCCCATCATTGGTGTCAGTGGGAGGAATAGTGTCCCATCATTGGTGTCAGTGGGGGGAATAGTGTCCCATCATTGGTGTCAGTGGGGGGAATAGTGTCCCATCATTGGTGTCAGTGGGAGGAATAGTGTCCCATCATTGGTGTCAGTGGGAGGAATAGTGTCCCATCATTGGTGTCAGTGGGGGGAATAGTGTCCGATCATTGGTGTCAGTGGGGGGAATAGTGTCCCATCATTGGTGTCAGTGGGAGAAATAGTGTCCCATCATTGGTGTCAGTGGGAGGAATAGTGTCCCATCATTGGTGTCAGTGGGAGGAATAGTGTCCCATCATTGGTGTCAGTGGGAGGAATAGTGTCCCATCATTGGTGTCAGTGGGAGGAATAGTGTCCCATCATTGGTGTCAGTGGGAGGAATAGTGTCCCATCATTGGTGTCAGTGGGAGGAATAGTGTCCCATCATTGGTGTCAGTGGGAGGAATAGTGTCTCATCATTGGTGTCAGTGGGGGGAATAGTGTCCCATCATTGGTGTCAGTGGGAGGAATAGTGCCCCATCATTGGTGTCAGTGGGAGGAATAGTGCCCCATCATTGGTGTCAGTAGGAGGAATAGTGCCCCATCATTGGTGTCAGTGGGAGGAATAGTGTCCCCATCATTGGTGTCAGTGGGAGGAATAGTGTCCCATCATTGGTGTCAGTGGGAGGAATGGTGTCCCATCATTGGGGTCAGTGGGAGGAATAGTGTCCCATCATTGGGGTCAGTGGGAGGAATAGTGTCCCATCATTGGTGTCAGTGGGAGGAATAGTGACCCATCATTGGTGTCAGTGGGAGGAATAGTGTCCCATCATTGGTATAAGTGGGAGGAATAGTGTCCCATCATTGGTATCAGTGGGAGGAATAGTGTCCCATCATTGGTATCAGTGGGAGGAATAGTGTCCCATCATTGATATCATTGGGAGGAATAGTGTCCCATCATTGGTATCAGTGGGAGGAATAGTGTCCCATCATTGGTGTCAGTGGGGGGAATAGTGTCCCATCATTGGTGTCAGTGGGGGGGAATAGTGTCCCATCACTGGTGTCAGTGGGGGGGAATAGTGTCCCATCACTGGTGTCAGTGGGAGGAATAGTGTCCCATCATTGGCGTCAGTGGGAGGAATAGTGTCCCATCATTGGTGTCAGTGGGAGGAATAGTGTCCCCCATCATTGGTGTCAGTGGGAGGAATAGTGTCCCCTCCTTGGTGTCAGTGGGAGGAATAGTGTCCCATCATTGGTGTCAGTGGGAGGAATAGTGTCCCATCATTGGTATCAGTGGGAGGAATAGTGTCCCATCATTGGTGTCAGTGGGAGGAATAGTGTCCCATCATTGGTGTCAGTGGGAGGAATAGTGTCCCATCATTGGTGTCGGTGGGAGGAATAGTGTCCCATCATTGGTGTCAGTGGGGAGGAATAGTGTCCCATCATTGGTGTCGGTGGAAGGAATAGTGTCCCATCATTGGTGTCAGTGGGGGGAATAGTGTCCCATCATTGGGGTCAGTGGGAGGAATAGTGTCCCATCATTGGTGTCAGTGGGAGGAATAGTGTCCCATCATTGGTGTCAGTGGGAGGAATAGTTCTCTAAGGGTTAGATAAAGGATAGCAAAGTGCTAAATCCGGCCCCTGGGCCGCAATTTGGAGACCCCTGGTCTAGCCCAAGCTCAGTTTTTAGCGAGTCATAGAAGCCAATAGGATTTCTCTTCCTCTGATGTGACGATCTCATTGGACGATGGAAGGTCGATCGATGTGTAATCTGCTCTTCTCTCCTGTCTGGCAGATTTGTGAGACGAGACGCACAATGCGGGATTCGGATAGCGGAATGGAACAGATGAGCATCGGTCACCATATTGGAGAGCGGGCGCACATCATGCAGCGCTCTCACAACCGTCGCACGGGAGACCGCGAGGAGAGGCAGGAGTATATAAACATGGATGAAAGTAAGCTGTGCGCTCGGGTGGGTCTAGACATGAAAGCTTTTACCTGATTGGCTCCCCCTTACTGAGCCGGAGCGGCGGGATCCACGCCCGCGGCGCTCTGTACTAAAGCGGAAGTGGCCGGCGTTGGGGGCGTCAACCTCCTCAAACCTTCTGGAAGCTTCTGTCCACAGTCAAGTCGCTGGTCATGTGACCTAAGCTGAGGTCATGTGACACTGCCCATTCAGGGGGAGGTGACCGTGCTGAGAGCCCATCCCCCCCAGCAGGTTATACTGCCCAATCCCAGCTCCCCGCCCCCGCTACATTGGTGTCATTGCTGGAAGTGTGGCTCCTCCTATGAATCATGTGTCTGTGTTCAGGCCTGAGCGACCCGTCACTGGACCCAAATGCCACAAGAGGGCGGTGGCATCCGGGGGGGGGGGGAGCACCATTCACCCTGGGTCATCTCAGCCACCAGAACATACCCAGGGTGCACTCCTACCAAGGGGAGGTGGTGAGGGAGGAGCCAAGTAAATGTTACTGTGAGGGTGGCCAATCAGTAGGCAGCGTCCCTTCATGATGCATCGGCAGGTGACAGGAACTTTGGGCCAGATTCACGTAGAATCGCGGCGGCGTAACGTATCCTAGATACGTTGCACCACAGCAATTTTTCATCGCAAGTGCCTGATTCACCAAGCACTTGCGATGAAAACCTCCGCCCGCGGCCTCCGGCGCAAGGCGGGCCAATTCAAATGGGCGTGTGCCATTTAAATTAGGCGCGATCCCGCGCCGGACCTACATGCTCCGTTTCCTAACTCCCGCCATGCTTTGCGCGCCGTGACGTAATTTTTTTGAACGGTGATGCGCGTAGCGTACTTCCGTATTCCCGGACGGCTTACGCAAACGACGTTAATTTTTAAATTTCGACGCGGGAACGACGGCCATACTTTAGACAGCAATACACTTGCTGATTAAAGTTAAGGCACCAAAAAAAAAGTGTAACTTTGCGACGGGAAACTATACTAGCGGCGACGTAGCGAACGTGAAAAACCGTTGTGGATCGGCCGTAACTCCTAATTTGCATACGCGACGCTGGTTTACGACGCAAACTCCCCCCAGCGGCGGCCGCGGTATTGCATCCTAAGATCCGACAGTGTAAAACAATTACGCCTGTCGGATCTTCTGGCTATCTATGCGTAACTAATTCTATGAACCAGCCGCATAGATAGAAACAGAGATACGCCGGCGTATCAGGAGAAACGCCGTCGTATTTCCACTGTGAATCTGGCCCTTTGTTTCTTTTTAAAAAAAAATTACAGTTAAATTTGTATCTTGATATTTTCAGTGTTACATTTTATAACAAATTTGCTAAACTTCTCTTTGTCAAATATATTGGAGACGTCTCACTTGTATCCCCAATTGATTAACCACTTCAGTTCCGGAAGGTTCCCCCCCCCTCATGACCAGGACATTTTTTGCTATTCAGTACTGCACTACTCTAACTGGCACAACTAACTGCGACATTGTACCCAAATTACATTCATATCATTTATTTTTTTATTCACACAAATAGAGATTACTTTTGGTGGTATTTGATCCCATCCTGCATTTTTTTATATATATATATATATATATATAAATATATATATATATATATATACACCGTATATACTCGAGTATAAGCCGAGTTTTTCAGCACATTTTTTTGGTGCTGAAAAGGCCCCCCTCGGCTTATACTCGAGTCTCTCTGATCAGCCCTTGTGTCATGCAGTCACACGCCATCCAGCGTAACCCCGCCCCGCCTCCTCCTCGCCCTCTTCCGTGATAGGTGAAAACACTGAAGACTGACTCTGAGAAACTGAGTGTTCCGTCTATCACGGAGGAGGCGGGGCGGGGTTACACTGGACGGCTGCCGACTGCATGACACCGAGATCAGGTATGCAGATCGGCACAGTGAGGCTTGCAATGGGGCACGGTGAGGCTTTGCGATGGGGCACGGTGAGGCTTTGCGATGGGGCGTGGTGAGGCTTTGCGATGGGGCGAGGCTTTGCGATGGGGCGCGGCGAGGCTTTGCGATGGGGCGAGGCTTTGCGATGGGGCGCGGCGAGGCTTTGCGATGGGGCGAGGCTTTGCGATGGGGCGCGGCGAGGCTTTGCGATGGGGCGTGGTGAGGCTTTGCGATGGGGCGAGGCTTTGCGATGGGGCACAGTGAGGCTTGCAATGGGGCACGGTGAGGCTTTGCGATGGGGCACGGTGAGGCTTTGCGATGGGGCGTGGTGAGGCTTTGCGATGGGGCGAGGCTTTGCGATGGGGCGCGGCGAGGCTTTGCGATGGGGCGCGGCGAGGCTTTGCGATGGGGCGAGGCTTTGCGATGGGGCGCGGCGAGGCTTTGCGATGGGGCGAGGCTTTGCGATGGGGCGCGGCGAGGCTTTGCGATGGGGCGCGGCGAGGCTTTGCGATGGGGCGCGCCGAGGCTTTGCGATGGGGCGCGGCGAGGCTTTGCGATGGGGCGTGGTGAGGCTTTGCGATGGGGCGAGGCTTTGCGATGGGGCACAGTGAGGCTTGCAATGGGGCACGGTGAGGCTTTGCGATGGGGCACGGTGAGGCTTTGCGATGGGGCGTGGTGAGGCTTTGCGATGGGGCACGGTGAGGCTTTGCGATGGGGCGTGGTGAGGCTTTGCGATGGGGCGAGGCTTTGCGATGGGGCGCGGCGAGGCTTTGCGATGGGGCGCGGCGAGGCTTTGCGATGGGGCGAGGCTTTGCGATGGGGCGCGGCGAGGCTTTGCGATGGGGCGAGGCTTTGCGATGGGGCGCGGCGAGGCTTTGCGATGGGGCGTGGTGAGGCTTTGCGATGGGGCGAGGCTTTGCGATGGGGCACAGTGAGGCTTGCAATGGGGCACGGTGAGGCTTTGCGATGGGGCACGGTGAGGCTTTGCGATGGGGCGTGGTGAGGCTTTGCGATGGGGCGAGGCTTTGCGATGGGGCGCGGCGAGGCTTTGCGATGGGGCGCGGCGAGGCTTTGCGATGGGGCGAGGCTTTGCGATGGGGCGCGGCGAGGCTTTGCGATGGGGCGAGGCTTTGCGATGGGGCGCGGCGAGGCTTTGCGATGGGGCGCGGCGAGGCTTTGCGATGGGGCGCGCCGAGGCTTTGCGATGGGGCGCGGCGAGGCTTTGCGATGGGGCGTGGTGAGGCTTTGCGATGGGGCGAGGCTTTGCGATGGGGCACAGTGAGGCTTGCAATGGGGCACGGTGAGGCTTTGCGATGGGGCACGGCGAGGCTTTGCGATGGGGCGTGGTGAGGCTTTGCGATGGGGCGAGGCTTTGCGATGGGGCGCGGCGAGGCTTTGCGATGGGGCGCGGCGAGGCTTTGCGATGGGGCGAGGCTTTGCGATGGGGCGCGGCGAGGCTTTGCGATGGGGCGAGGCTTTGCGATGGGGCGCGGCGAGGCTTTGCGATGGGGCGCGGCGAGGCTTTGCGATGGGGCGCGGCGAGGCTTTGCGATGGGGCACGGCGAGGCTTTGCGATGGGGCACGGCGAGGCTTTGCGATGGGGCGAGGCTTTGCGATGGGGCACGGCGAGGCTTTGCGATGGGGCGCGGCGAGGCTTTGCGATGGGGCGCGGCGAGGCTTTGCGATGGGGCGCGGCGAGGCTTTGCGATGGGGCGAGGCTTTGCGATGGGGCGCGGCGAGGCTTTGCGATGGGGCGCGGCGAGGCTTTGCGATGGGGTACGGCGAGGCTTTGCGATGGGGCACGGCGAGGCTTTGCGATGGGGCGAGGCTTTGCGATGGGGCGAGGCTTTGCGATGGGGCACGGCGAGGCTTTGCGATGGGGCACGGCGAGGCTTTGCGATGGGGCACGGCGAGGCTTGCAGATGGGGCGAGGCTTTGCGATGGGGCGCGGCGAGGCTTTGCGATGGGGCGCGGCGAGGCTTTGCGATGGGGTACGGCGAGGCTTTGCGATGGGGCACGGCGAGGCTTTGCGATGGGGCGAGGCTTTGCGATGGGGCGAGGCTTTGCGATGGGGCACGGCGAGGCTTTGCGATGGGGCACGGCGAGGCTTTGCGATGGGGCACGGCGAGGCTTGCAGATGGGCATTGTTGACCCTCTTTTCCACTTACAGTAGCTGCTGCATTTCCTACCCTTGGCTTATACTCAAGTCTCTACGATCAGCCCCTGTGTCATGCAGTCAGACGGCGTCCAGTGTAACCCCGCCTCCTCCTCATCCTCGTCCACGATAGGCGGAAGACTGAAGACTGACTCACTGCTGGGAAACTGAGTATTCCGTCTATCGCGTACAACAAGGAGGCGGGGCGGGGTTACACTGGACGGCTGCCGACTGCATGACACGGAGATCAGGTGTGCAGATGGGGCACAGAGAGGCTTTGCGATGGGGCAAAATAGGGCATATATTTATGGCATTTTAATTTTTTTTACTAGTAATGGCGGCGATCAGCAATTTTCTTTTAATTTTTTTTATCGGGATTGCGGTGGACAGAACTGACACTTTTTTGACACTTTGCAAATTCGAAAAGCCGCGCAACACCCTGTTTAAGTCTATGGGAGAAATCTAAAGTGCTAATTTTAAAGGTTAATATGCAAGTTATTGTCCTAAAAAGTGTTTGGGGACCCGGGTCCTGCCCCAGGGGAGTGTTTGGGGTCCCGGGTCCTGCCCCAGGGGAGTGTTTGGGGTCCCGGGTCCTGCCCCAGGGGAGTGTTTGGGGTCCCGGGTCCTGCCCCAGGGGAGTGTTTGGGGTCCCGGGTCCTGCCCCAGGGGAGTGTTTGGGGACCCGGGTCCTGCCCCAGGGGAGTGTTTGGGGTCCCGGGTCCTGCCCCAGGGGAGTGTTTGGGGTCCCGGGTCCTGCCCCAGGGGAGTGTTTGGGGTCCCGGTTCCTGCCCCAGGGGAGTGTTTGGGGTCCCGGGTCCTGCCCCAGGGGAGTGTTTGGGGTCCCGGGTCCTGCCCCATGGGACATGTATTAATGCAAAAAAAAAAGTTTTAAAAACAGCCATTTTTTCAGGAGAAGTGATTTTAATAATGCTTAAAGTGAAACAGTAAAAGTGAAATATTCCTTTAAATTTCGTACCTGGGGGTGTATAGTATGCCTGTAAAGTAGCGCATGTTTCCCGTACTTAGAACTGTCTCTGCACATAATGTCATTTCTGAAGGGGAAAAAAAGTAATTTTAAAAATGACTCTCGGCTATAATGAATAATCGGCTCCCGGCAATTCAGAGAAAATTCATTCATAAAGAAAAAAAATTTAAAAAGCGTGCGGGTCCCCCCAAATTCAATTACCAGGCCCTTCAGGTCTGGTGTGGATTTTAAGGGAAACTCCACCCCAAATAAAAAAAAAATGGCGTGGAGTTCCCCCAAAAATCCACACCAGACTCCTTATCCGAGCACGTAACCTGGCCGGCCGCAGAAAAGAGGGGGGGACGAGAGAAAGCCCCCCCTACTGAACCGTACCAGGCCACACGCCCTCAACAAGGGGCCTCATCCCCACAACCCTGGCCGGTGGTTGTGGGGGTCTGCGGGCGGGTGGCTTATCAGAATTTGGAAGACCCCTTTAACAAATGGGACCCCCAGATCCCGCCCCCCTTTGTGAATTGGTAATGGGGTACATTGTACCTCTACCAATTCACTAAGGAAGTGTAAATAATTGTAAAAAACACAGACACCGTGGAAAAAAGTCCTTTGTTAAAAAAATAAAAATCCAGCGGTGGTAATCCACTCTCGATCCACTCCCTGCTACTCGCTCCAACGTTGTCGGTATCCAACGACGGGTGAGCTCCTCTCCGCCGGGGTCCAGCGATGAGGAGATCCATCCAGGTCCGGGATCCAGAGCGCACGCATCGTCGGCCGCCTGTCTCCACCGGAGACAGCCCGGCGAATGACGCAGCTTAAGCCAGTGGCAGCTCTTATATAGGTGAGGCGGGGCCACCCGTCACGTGACCCGTCCCCCTGACTACGTCGCTGGGGAAGCCCAGGCTTTCCCTTGCGTCAGAGGGGGGCGGGGTCACGTGACGGGTGGCCCCGCCTTAGTATCGGTACTTGTACTTGGGACAACACTAGTCTATGGTGCCAAGGTTCTCCATCACTGGTCTTAGGAATATGATTCGGATTCTAGTGCTTTCTATATGTGAAGTGAGAGTCCTCCCTGGTAATGGGAAGGGGGTCTCTGCGGTCAGTGACTGATTTCCTTCCTTCTCTGTAGATGATGTTGGTGGTTTTAATGAAGAATGGCACAGGGGGACCTCCCGTTACCGGAGTCAGAGGGGCCTGCAGTATAGAAGGAGAGCAGCCCCAGAGGAGAGACTCGCCATCCAGGGACCTGAAGACAGCACAGCCCGCCCATCCCGCCGATACGACTGGTGATAGGTGAGCAGACGTCAGAAATTACCGAACAATGGCGCTTGTTTAGTGTAGATGAGATCTTTGGCAATAAGTGACATTTCTTGTGTTTGTGAATGGACAAAAGTGACAGCGGTGCCCTGACTGTGCAGTTTTGTGTTTGACTGATAGAGTTTTTCATATCGCAACTGTGTTGCTCACTGTTCTCCTTGCTGGAGGGGAAGCTGTGCCTAAGGACCTGCAGTGCAAGGATCTCCCTACTTCACCCAGCAGTTTTATACTGCCACCTACAGGAGGGTTGAACTGTGTTGCTCACTGTTCTCCTTGCTGGAGGGGACGCTGTACCTGAGGACCTGCAGTGCAAGGATCTCCCTGCTTCATCCAGTAGGTTATACTGCCACCTACAGGAGGGTTGACCTGTGCTGATCTCTGATCCCTTTGCTGGAGGGGGAAGCTGCACCTGAGGACCTGCAGTGCAAGGATCTCCCTGCTTCTGCTTCATCTAGCAGGGTATACTGCCACCTACAGGAGGGTTGAACTGTGCCACTCGCTGTTCTAACCTTGCTGGAGGGGACGCTGTACCTGAGGACCTGCAGTGCAAGGATCTCCCTGCTTAATCCAGTAGGTTATACTGCCACCTACAGGAGGGCTGAACTGTGTTGCTCACTGTTCTCCTTGCTGGAGGGGAAGCTGCACCTGAGAACCAGCAGTGCAAGGATCTCCCTGCTTCTGCTTCATCCAGCAGGTTGTACTGCCACCTACAGGAGGGTTGAAATGTGCAGCTCACTGTTCTTGCAGGATGGGAAGCTGTACCTGAGGACCTGCAGTGCAAGGATCTCCCTGCTGTATTCATTCTGTGGATCTGTGCTCCCCTACCCCCCTCTCCTGCTGCTTCTTGAATATTTCCCTACCGGTCATTGGGGGTGTGGGGGCTGCTCTGACATGAGGAGGCAAAGCCCTCTACCAAGATGGCCACCTCCACATAGAGACAGTGTAGAGCAAGGTATGGTAAATCGGTGACATGGGGGGGGGGGGGGGGTCAGCTGTCAGGAGACCACAGGCAACACTGGTGACTACTCCTTTGCTCTCTGTGAACCTTTTCCAAAATGAATGGTGCCGCTCTAGGGGATGCCAGGTCCTCATCTGCTGTCAGCCGCTAGGAGTGCAGGTCGTCCCATCTCCATGGATATCGATGCAAAGAAAGTCCCAAAAGCCACAAATCATAGCAAAACCCTGTGTGTAGAAAGTGGAAACAGCCCTAGCCTGGGCTCCGTCCAGGCCACTCCTCCAACGTGTTTCGCCCTGCCCATGGGACTTATTCATAAAGGTTAATCATGGGGATTTCCCATGATTAAGCCCCATGGGCGGGGCGAAATGCTTTGGGGGTGTGTGGCCTGGACTGAGGCTGTTTCCACTTTCTACACACAGAATGAAAAGTATGGACTGGGTTGGGTCAGGTGCAGGTACAAGAGAGCAGGTAGGTGTGCAGAACGGCAGAAACACTCCGCACAGGTCTCTGCTGCAGGGCTTTCCGTTTCATCTTATTACTCTGGAACCCATAACAGTTCATCTGTGACTTCAGAAACCTTCACGTCTCCCGATAATCACGAGCGAGTCTGTTGTGCGTGACGGATCGTTGGCTGCAGCACCTAGTAACGGCCAGTAGGTGGAGTTGTGATTTCGCAGTCTTTTCTCATCAGCAGCTGCTTTTGGTGGCTTCAGCATACGGAGAAGACAGCTGAGGCCCATTTATTAAAGCCATTGCAGTCCAGATTGCAGCTGTTTAGATTTTCTGGCGGGGGCTAAAAAAAAAATAATCAAATCGCACATCTGATTGCGGAGCTTGGCACTGCGCTTCTTCATCAGGTTACTGTAAACGAGCCTCGTTATCGCCCAGCAATCAGTCTCATCAGGAGCTGTCAGCTTCGCTTCCAGTGAGCTCTGCGTGTTCATTAAAGGAGATACGTCTACGGGTTCCGTCTGACCCCTTTGTACGAAATTCCCCCCTCCCCCTCCACAGATACATACCTGAAAATGCAAAAAGAAAGTAAGGCGCCTCTTATGTATCAAATGGAGCATTATGTATTCTAATCGTGTGCGTAAAATTGTATATATAGAGCGGTGACATCACTGAGGATGCAGCCTATCCAATCACTAGAGAGCGGTGACATCACTGAGAATGCAGCCTATCCAATCACTAGAGAGCGATGACATCACTGAGAATGTGTCCGTATTATTGGGTTGTCGGAGTTCTCTAGTGTCCGTATTATTGGGTTGTCGGAGTTCTCCAGTGTCCATATTATTGGGTTGTCGGAGTTCTCTAGTGTCCGTATTATTGGGTTGTCGGAGTTCTCTAGTGTCCGTATTATTGGGTTGTCGGAGTTCTCTAGTGTCCGTATTATTGGGTTGTCGGAGTTCTCCAGTGTCCGTATTATTGGGTTGTCGGAGCTCTCCAGTGTCCGTATTATTGGGTTGTCGGAGTTCTCTAGTGTCCGTATTATTGGGTTGTCGGAGTTCTCTAGTGTCCGTATTATTGGGTTGTCGGAGTTCTCTAGTGTCCGTATTATTGGGTTGTCGGAGTTCTCTAGTGTCCGTATTATTGGGTTGTCGGAGTTCTCTAGTGTCCGTATTATTGGGTTGTCGGAGTTCTCTAGTGTCCGTATTATTGGGTTGTCGGAGTTCTCCAGTGTCCGTATTATTGGGTTGTCGGAGTTCTCTAGTGTCCGTATTATTGGGTTGTCGGAGTTCTCTAGTGTCCGTATTATTGGGTTGTCGGAGTTCTCCAGTGTCCGTATTATTGGGTTGTCGGAGTTCTCTAGTGTCCGTATTATTGGGTTGTCGGAGTTCTCTAGTGTCCGTATTATTGGGTTGTCGGAGTTCTCTAGTGTCCGTATTATTGGGTTGTCGGTGTTCTCTAGTGTTCGTATTATTGGGTTGTCGGAGTTCTCTAGTGTCCGTATTATTGGGTTGTCGGAGTTCTCCTTTGTCCGTATTATTGGGTTGTCGGAGTTCTCTAGTGTCCGTATTATTGGGTTGTCGGAGTTCTCTAGTGTCCGTATTATTGGGTTGTCGGAGTTCTCCTTTGTCCGTATTATTGGGTTGTCGGAGTTCTCTAGTGTCCGTATTATTGGGTTGTCGGAGTTCTCTAGTGTCCGTATTATTGGGTTGTCGGAGTTCTCTAGTGTCCGTATTATTGGGTTGTCGGAGTTCTCCAGTGTCCGTATTTTTGGGTTGTCGGCGTTCTCCTTTGTCCGTATTATTGGGTTGTCGGAGTTCTCTAGTGTCCGTATTATTGGGTTGTCGGAGTTCTCTAGTGTCCGTATTATTGGGTTGTCGGAGTTCTCTAGTGTCCGTATTATTGGGTTGTCGGAGTTCTCCAGTGTCCGTATTTTTGGGTTGTCGGCGTTCTCCTTTGTCCGTATTATTGGGTTGTCGGAGTTCTCCTTTGTCCGTATTATTGGGTTGTCGGAGTTCTCTAGTGTCCGTATTATTGGGTTGTCGGAGTTCTCTAGTGTCCGTATTATTGGGTTGTCGGAGTTCTCTAGTGTCCGTATTATTGGGTTGTCGGAGTTCTCCAGTGTCCGTATTTTTGGGTTGTCGGCGTTCTCCTTTGTCCGTATTATTGGGTTGTCGGAGTTCTCTAGTGTCCGTATTATTGGGTTGTCGGAGTTCTCTAGTGTCCGTATTATTGGGTTGTCGGAGTTCTCTAGTGTCCGTATTATTGGGTTGTCGGAGTTCTCTAGTGTCCGTATTATTGGGTTGTCGGAGTTCTCCAGTGTCCATATTATTGGGTTGTCGGAGTTCTCTAGTGTCCGTATTATTGGGTTGTCGGAGTTCTCTAGTGTCCGTATTATTGGGTTGTCGGAGCTCTCCAGTGTCCGTATTATTGGGTTGTCGGAGTTCTCTAGTGTCCGTATTATTGGGTTGTCGGAGTTCTCTAGTGTCCGTATTATTGGGTTGTCGGAGTTCTCTAGTGTCCGTATTATTGGGTTGTCGGAGTTCTCTAGTGTCCGTATTATTGGGTTGTCGGTGTTCTCTAGTGTTCGTATTATTGGGTTGTCGGAGTTCTCTAGTGTCCGTATTATTGGGTTGTCGGAGTTCTCTAGTGTCCGTATTATTGGGTTGTCGGAGTTCTCTAGTGTCCGTATTATTGGGTTGTCGGAGTTCTCCAGTGTCCGTATTATTGGGTTGTCGGAGCTCTCCAGTGTCCGTATTATTGGGTTGTCGGAGTTCTCTAGTGTCCGTATTATTGGGTTGTCGGAGTTCTCTAGTGTCCGTATTATTGGGTTGTCGGAGTTCTCTAGTGTCCGTATTATTGGGTTGTCGGAGTTCTCTAGTGTCCGTATTATTGGGTTGTCGGAGTTCTCTAGTGTCCGTATTATTGGGTTGTCGGAGTTCTCTAGTGTCCGTATTATTGGGTTGTCGGAGTTCTCTAGTGTCCGTATTATTGGGTTGTCGGAGTTCTCCAGTGTCCATATTATTGGGTTGTCGGAGTTCTCTAGTGTCCGTATTATTGGGTTGTCGGAGTTCTCTAGTGTCCGTATTATTGGGTTGTCGGAGTTCTCCAGTGTCCGTATTATTGGGTTGTCGGAGTTCTCCAGTGTCCGTATTATTGGGTTGTCGGAGTTCTCTAGTGTCCGTATTATTGGGTTGTCGGAGTTCTCTAGTGTCCGTATTATTGGGTTGTCGGAGTTCTCTAGTGTCCGTATTATTGGGTTGTCGGTGTTCTCTAGTGTTCGTATTATTGGGTTGTCGGAGTTCTCTAGTGTCCGTATTATTGGGTTGTCGGAGTTCTCCTTTGTCCGTATTATTGGGTTGTCGGAGTTCTCTAGTGTCCGTATTATTGGGTTGTCGGAGTTCTCTAGTGTCCGTATTATTGGGTTGTCGGAGTTCTCTAGTGTCCGTATTATTGGGTTGTCGGAGTTCTCCTTTGTCCGTATTATTGGGTTGTCGGAGTTCTCTAGTGTCCGTATTATTGGGTTGTCGGAGTTCTCTAGTGTCCGTATTATTGGGTTGTCGGAGTTCTCTAGTGTCCGTATTATTGGGTTGTCGGAGTTCTCCAGTGTCCGTATTTTTGGGTTGTCAGAGTTCTCCGGTGTCCGTATTATTGGGTTGTCGGAGTTCTCTAGTGTCCGTATTATTGGGTTGTCGGTGTGTTTTCTGTGACGATCGATCGATCGATTTTCGGATGATTAGTAATTTTCTCTCTCCTTCTCTTTCAGCTGATTTAATGCACAAAAACGGGACAATTTGAAATCCCAACCGTTCCGAATATTCCCGAAGGGACCACTTCTTCCTCACGCCGCTCCATCATCTCCCTGACAACTCTCTTGTGCCCCTCCCCCTTCCTCGCTCCCCGTATTTTTTCCTCCTAGGTTTTTCCACGTCTGCACTTTTTTATTTTTATTTGCCGATTTACCTGAAAAGCATTGGACATCCCGGGAGCTTCTGTAAGGGAGGGGATGGGAGGTTCTGCGGGGGCGTATCCATGGGAAATGGTTTGTATGGGAAGGCGAGGGGAGGTAGAGGGGGAGGAATAGTCAGGTAGGGGTGGGGTGGGCGGGGGAGGGGGCGGGAGAGGGGGAGGGGTTAATATTTAAGTTAAGTAGTTTTTTCGATGTACATAGGCAGAGTTTCTGTGGCGGTTGGGTAGAGACGTTTCCGGTAGAGGTGACTGGAAGATAATCAGACGTTCCGTAAATTGGGAGATTTTTTTACAGTGTAAAGGAGGATTATCTGTTACTTTTCTAATCGTTCGCCCAACATGAGCCTGGGCGGCGTCACCGGGAGCCATCATGTATGAAATGTTCTGCGGAAGGATCTCATGTCAGGAGACACAATGACGGAACTATGCTGTACCTAGTAGGGGTGATGATAGTAGAACTTTTTTTTTTTTTTTTCTTTTTTTCTTTTTTTTTTTTGTTTCACAATGTTTAATATTACAACTGTAAAACTTAATAAAGGAGAATGTGTTCTGTTCTTCTGTCTCCATTTTTTATTTATTACTACTAGGGTTGTACCGATACTAGTATCGGTATCGGGACCGACTCCGAGTATTTGCGGGAGTACTTGTACTCCCGCAAATACCCCCGATACCGAAATAGAATACCCCCCCCCCCCCCTCCCGCCGCCGCTGATGCATCCCGCCGCATCCCCGCTTGGATAATACGCGCGGGGAACATTACAGCATTCATTTGAATAGCTGTAGTCTTTCCCGCCCCGCCGCGTATAGACACTCCCCCTTGCTCGGGTGAACTGTCCAATCCCGAGCAAGGGGGAGTGTCTATACGCGGCGCGAATCATTACAGCTATTCAAAGCTGTAATGTTCCCCGCCCGTATTAACCAGTCGGCGGCAGCGGGGATGCGGCTCGATGCAGGTAAGGGGGACATGGCTGCATATGGGGGAGACATTGCTGCATATGGGGGGGGACATTGCTGCATATGGGGGGGACATGGCTGCATATGGGGGGGACATTGCTGCATATGGGGGGGACATGGCTGCATATGGGGGGGACATGGCTGCATATGGGGGGGACATGGCTGCATATGGGGGGGGACATTGCTGGATATGGGGAGACATTGCTGGATATGGGGAGACATTGCTGGATATGGGGAGACATGGCTGCATATGGGGGGGACATGGCTGCATATGGGGGGGACATGGCTGCATATGGGGGGGACATGGCTGCATATGGGGGGGACATGGCTGCATATGGGGGGGGACATTGCTGCATATGGGGGGGGACATTGCTGGATATGGGGAGACATTGCTGTATATGGGGAGACATGGCTGCATATGGGGGACATGGCTGCATATGGGGGACATGGCTGGATATGGGGGGAGACATGGCTGCATATGGGGGACATGGCTGGATATGGGGGGAGACATGGCTGCATATGGGGGACATGGCTGCATATGGGGGGAGACATGGCTGCATATGGGGGGAGACATGGCTGCATATGGGGGGAGACATGGCTGCATATGGGGGGAGACATGGCTGCATATGGGGGGAGACATGGCTGCATATGGGGGACATGGCTGCATATGGGGGACATGGCTGCATATGGGAGACATTGCTGGATATGGGGAGACATGGCTGGATATGGGGAGACATGGCTGGATATGGGGAGACATGGCTGGATATGGGGAGACATGGCTGGATATGCGGAGACATGGCTGGATATGGGGGGACATGGCTGGATATGGGGGGACATGGCTGCATATGGGGGGACATGGCTGCATATGGGGGGACATGGCTGCATATGGGGGGACATGGCTGCATATGGGGGAGACATTGCTGCATATGGGGGAGACATTGCTGCATATGGGGGACATGGCTGCATATGGGGGGGACATGGCTGCATATGGGGGACATGGCTGGATATGGGGAGACATTGCTGCATATGGGGAGACATTGCTGCATATGGGGGACATGGCTGGATATGGGGAGACATTGCTGCATATGGGGAGACATTGCTGCATATGGGGGACATGGCTGGATATGGGGGAGACATGGCTGGATATGGGGGAGACATTGCTGCATATGGCGGACATGGCTGGATATGGGGAGACATTGCTGCATATGGGGAGACATTGCTGCATATGGGGGACATGGCTGGATATGGGGGGAGACATGGCTGGATATGGGGGAGACATTGCTGCATATGGCGGACATGGCTGGATATGGGGAGACATTGCTGCATATGGGGGACATGGCTGGATATGGGGGGAGACATGGCTGCATGGGGGGGACATGGCTGGATATGGGGAGACTTGCTGCATATGGGGGACATGGCTGGATATGGGGGGGACATGGCTGGATATGGGAGGGACATGGCTGGATATGGGGGGGACATGGCTGCATATGGGGAAACATGGCTGCATATGGGGGACATGGCTGGATATGGGGGGGACATGGCTGGATATGGAGGGACATGGCTGCATATATGGGGGGGACATGGCTGTATATGGGGAGAGACATGGCTGGATATGGGGGGAGACATGGCTGCATGGGGGGGGACATGGCTGCATATATGGGGGGGACATGGCTGGATATGGGGGGGGACATGCCTGCATATGGGGGGGACATGGCTGCATATGTGGGGGGACATGGCTGCATATATGGGGGGGACATGGCTGCATATATGGGGGGGACATGGCTGCATATATGGGGGGGACATGGCTGCATATGGGGGGGACATGCCTGCATATGGGGGGAGACATGGCTGCATATGGGGGGGACATGGCTGCATATGGGGGGGACATGCCTGCATATGGGGGGGACATGGCTGCATTTGGGGACACTTTTTAAAAAAAGTATCGGTATTTGTACTCGGTCCTAAAAAAGTGGTATCGGGACAACCCTATTTATTACAGATACTTTTATAACGTCCTCCATTTACGCAGAACTTTACATATACCCCCCCCCCCCCCCCCCCTAGACCAGTGACGGTGAACCTCGGCACCCCGGATGTTTTGGAACTACATTTCCCATGATGCTCAGGCACTCTGCAGTGCAGTGGAGCATTGTGGGAAATATAGTTCCAAAACATCCGGGGTGCCGAGGCTCTCCATCACTGCCCTAGGGGGAAAGAAAGATTACCGCTCCAGGTGGGTATGCTGGACAATCCGTGGCTACTCACAAGGCAAAATGTAAAGGGGCTAAAAGGATGGACAGCTGCACCTCCCAAAAAAAAACTGAGGTTGTCTTTATTTTTAAAAACCGTGGATGGAAAATGCACTACAGGTAACAGCAAAAGGGTGGGAAACGGCCTACGCGTTTCGCCTTGCAATCAGTGCTTAGTCATGGAGCCCTAGGCTGTTCCTTTGTTTGTACCTAGTGTCCTTCACCTGCAGGTGGCACTATAACTAGAAAAAAAAAAGGTTTTTGACTCTACATATGCCATCATTTTTTTTTTTAACCACTTCAGCCCCGGACCATTATGCAGGTAAAGGACCCGGCCAGTTTTTGCGATTCGGCGCTGCGTCGCTTTAACTGACAATTGCGCGCTCGTGCGACGTGGCTCCCAAACAAAATTAGCGTCCTTTTTTTCCCACAAATAGAGCTTTCTTTTGGTGGTATTTGATCTCCTCTGCGTTTTTTTTTTTTTTTTTTTTTTGCGCTATAAACAAAAATAGAGCGACAATTTTGAAAAAAAAAATGCAATATTTCTTACTTTTTTGTATAATAAATATCCCAAAAAAAGATATTAAACCTTTTTTTCCTCAGTTTAGGCCGATACGTATTCTTCTACATATTTTTGGTAAAAAAGATCGCAATAAGCGTTTATCAATTGGTTTGCATAAAAGTTATAGCGTTTACAAAATAGGGGACAGTTTTATGGCATTTTTATTAATTTTTTTTTTTACTAGTAATGGCGGCGATCAGCGATTTTTATCGTGACTGCGACATTATGGCGGACACTTTTGGGACCATTGTCATTTATACAGCGAAAAGTGCTATAAAAATGCACTGATTACTGTGAAAATTACACTGGCAGTGATGGGGTTAACCACTAGGGGGCGCTAAGGGGTTAAGCGTGTCCTAGGGAGTGATTCTTACTGTAGGGGGGCGTGGCTGTGCGTGTGACGTATTTATTTTTTTATTTTTTTTTACTACTAATGGCGATCAGCGATTTTTTTTATTTTTTTTCATGACTGCGACATTACGGCGGACACATCGGACACTTTTGACACATTTTTGGGACCATTGGCCCAGATTCAAGAAGCAATTGCGCCTGCGTAACCATAGGTTACACAGCGCAATTGCTTACTTGCCCCGGCGTTACGAATGCTCCTGATTCAGGAACCTCGATACGCCGACTGCAGCCTAAAATCTGCGCGACATAAGGCTCTTATGCCACGCAGATTTTATGCTGCATTCTTGCGATGACCGCTAGGGGGCGCTCCCATTGTGCTCAGTGTATAGTATGCAAATTGCATACTAACACCGATTCACAATGTTGCGCGAGCCCTGCGTACGCAAGTTACGGAGTTTCCGTACGGCGTCTTTAGCGTAAGGCTGCCCCTTCTAATAGTAGGGGCAGCCAATGCTAAAGTATACAGGCCATTCCCGCATTGTGAAATTAGAATTTCACGTCGTTTGCGTAAGTGATTCGTGAATGGCGCTGGACACCATTCACGTTCACTTGGAAGCAAATGACGTCCTTGCAACGTCATTTGCCGCAATGCACGTCGGGAAGGTTTCCCGACGGAGCATGCGCTCGGAGCGGGAGCGCGCCTACGGGATCATTTACATTAGGCGCCCTTACGCAGGGCAATTTTAAAGAGCGCACACGCAATTTACGGTGAATCGCGCGCAGCACAGATAATTTGCGGGGGCGCAGGGCAAAAACGCTGCCCTGTGCCTCCGTAAAAAAGGTGCAAATCGTACCTGAATCTGGGCCATTGTCTTTTTCACAGCGAAAAGTGCTATAAAAATGCACTGATTACTGTGAAAATTACAATTGCAGTTTGGGAGTTAACCACAAGGGGGCGGTTAAGGGGTTAAGTGTGACCTCATGTGTGTTTCTAACTGTAGGGGGGCGGGGCTGTAGGTGTGACGTCATCGATCGTCTTTCCCTATACCAGGGAACAGACTATCGCTGACATTGGCCACAGAGAAGAACGGGGAAGGTTTGTTTACACACGCCTCTCCCCGTTCTTCAGCTCCGGGGACCGATCGCGGGACACCGGCGGCGATCGGGTCCCGCGGTCACGGAGCTTCGGACCGGGTCACGTGCCGGGGGCGTGCACGCGACCCACGGCTGGGCTCTTAAAGGGGACATATATATACGTCCATGTGCCCAGACGTGCCATTCTGCCGACGTATATCGGCGTTAGGTCGTCCTTATGTGGTTAAAGAAATGTACATAGACCACCCAATGTTAGAAAATAAAATAACAATATCACATGGGCAGCTTGGTGATCCAAGTGATTAGAATTTCCATCTAGCAGCACTGGGGTCGCCGGTTCGAATCCCACCCATGGAGTTTACATGTTCCCCTGGTACCTGCGTGGGTTTCCTCCCACACTCCATAGACATGCTGGGAGGTTAATTGCCCCCAGTATGTGTATGAATGAGTGCGAGTTATGGGCCTTAGATTGTAAGCTCCTCAGGGCAGGGAGTGAGGTGAAGGTTCAGTATACACTATATTACCAAAAGTATTGGGACGCCGGCCTTTACACACACACGACCTTTAATGGCCCCCCAGTCTTAGTCCGGAGGGTTCAATATTGAGTTGGCCCCGCCCTTTACAGCTATAACACCTTCACCTCTTCTGGGAATGCCACCCACAAGGTTTAGGGGTGTGTCTATGGAAAGGCTGTCCACAAGGTTTAGGGGTGTGTCTATGGGAAAGCCGTCCACAAGGTTTAGGGGTGTGTCTATGGGAAGGCTGTCCACGAGGTTTAGGGGTGTGTCTATGGGAAGGCCGTCCACAAGGTTTAGGGGTGTGTCTATGGGAAGGCTGTCCACAAGGTTTAGGGGTGTGTCTATGGGAAGGCCGTCCACAAAGTTTAGGGGTGTGTCTATGGGAAGTCTGTCCACGAGGTTTAGGGGTGTGTCTATGGGAAGGCCGTCCACAAGGTTTAGGGGTGTGTCTATGGGAAGGCCGTCCACAAGGTTTAGGGGTGTGTCTATGGGAAGGCCGTCCACAAGGTTTAGGGGTGTGTCTATGGGAAGGCTGTCCACAAGGTTGCCTGACCTCACAAATGTTCTTCTGGAAGAATGGCTAAACATTCCCATAGACACACCCCTAAACCTTGTGGACGGTCTTCCCATAGACACCCTCCTAAACATTGTGGACGGCCTTCCCATAGACACGCCCCTAAACCTTGTGGACGGCCTTCCCATAGACACCCTCCCCATAGACACACCCCTAAACCTTGTGGACGGCCTTCCCATAGACACACCCCTAAACCTTGTGGACGGCCTTCCCATAGACACACCCCTAAACCTTGTGGACGGCCTTCCCATAGACACACCCCTAAACCTTGTGGACGGTCTTCCCATAGACACACCCCTAAACCTTGTGGACCGCCTTACCATAGACACACCCCTAAACCTTGTGGACCGCCTTACCATAGACACACCCCTAAACCTTGTGGACGGCCTTCCCAGAAGAGGTGAAGGTGTTATAGCTGCAAAGGGCGGAGCCAACTCAATATTGAACCCTCCGGACTAAGACTGGGATGTCGGTTCATGTGTGTGTAAAGGCCGGCGTCCCAATACTTTTAGTAATATAGTGTATACTGAACCTTCACCTCACCCCCTGCCCTGAGGAGCTTACAATCTAAGGCCCATAACTCGCACTCATTCATACACATACTGGGCCAATTAACCTCCCAGCATGTCTTTGGAGTGTGGGAGGAAACCCACGCAGGTACCAGGGGAACATGTAAACTCCATGGGTGGGATTTGAACCGGCGACCCCAGTGCTGCTAGATGGAAATTCGAATCGCTTGGCCACTATGCTGCTCATGTGATGTCATTGTTTTATATTTTTTCTAACATTAGGTGGTCTACGTACATTTTATAAAATAAAAATTGATAGCCTGCAGGTGAAGGATGCTAGGTACAAACAAAAGAACAGCCTAGGGGTGGCCCCTACTGGTGGAATCCATGGGCACCTTTTTTGTTTTTGTCTTTCTGTCCTTACTACATACCCCTTCCACTTTGTGGCAGAAAGGAAGATGGGGGAGGTGGCATCAGCCCGTGACCCTTTGCTCATCTTCCAGATCACAGTGGGTCCCTCTTGGCCAGGAGTGTTGATTGGCTTTCTTTTGGGTCGTTTCTAGTCGCCCACTTTGCCCGGCCTGCAAACCATCCCCCTAACCTAGAAGTTGTCCTCCTGTCAGTGGTGGATTTAGGTTTTGTGCTGCCCTAGGCCTGACTATATTTGTGCACCCCCTAATTTAAATATGACCCACCCCCTTCCTGTCAAGGCCAAACCCCTTTCTGTTTCAGACCCGCCCTGTCATCTTTGTGGGATGCCCCCCCTAATGTGACCATTTCCAAACTACAATACAGGGACACCCCCCCCCCCCCCCCTTCCCAAAAATCAACTTGTGTTGTAAGGAATCACAGCACAGTGATTGGACACAAGAGGCGGGATTTATGATTTCTCCAATCACAAGCAGGGGGCGGGGACTGTGCTCCTACAGGCATTCCCGGCCTGTCGGCGAGTAAAGCGGTGATGTGGCGGCCTTATTTGGGGGCATCAGATTGGCCCGGGGGGGGGGGGGTGGCTGTGTCAGTTTCATTCTGGGACACTGTATTGTCCTGGAATGAAGGTGCCCGGGACAGACCTGCAAAATGCGGGACTGTCCCGGGCATCTGGGATACGTGGGCACCCTAGCCCCCCTTCCCAGTTAATGTGTCCCCCTCCACTGTAAACAATTTACAGACCTCAGAACAGCAGAGCAGCTCTTGCAGTGCACTCATGTCCCTCCTCTGCGGCTCCTCCTCCTCATGGCTGTGTACACAAGAACATTGGAGCTGAGGAGGGGGATCCTCAGTGAGCTGTGCGTGTCTGTCAGTGGGGAGAGGGGTGTCGGCTGCCACAGAAGGGTGATCGCAGTGTGTGTGACCCCGGGCCGCAGATTTCCCAGGTGGCCACGCTGGCACGCCCCTGTCAGGCCAGTTCCTGGAGCTCAGTGCCAGAACTTGTTGTGGCACTGAGCTGCGGGATTCAGCCCGAGTGCCCTATGAGTTGGTGCGGCCCCAGTTGGGACCCGAGCCCCCTACATTAGTATGGGCTGTGCCCCCCTGATGGCGGCCCTGTGTGGAGCCGGAACTCGGGGGAGGTTTTTTTTTTGCTGCCCCAAAAGTGCCACCCTAGGCCTGGGGCTTGTCAGCCTAGGCCAGGATACAGTGCTGCCCCCTGTTGAGGCACAACATGGGGATTATTGGACAGCGTGGAGAAGGTGTCTGGTCATAGGCTGTCACAGGGAAATTATTGGTCCCTAATAAATCCATGAAAGAAACTTTCCTCTTCCAAGGATATCCCAATTCTGTTTGGCACTTGCAAACCCATGCGGCCCGCTAGAGCAGTGGTCATCAACCCGTCCTCAGGGCCCACTAACAGGCCAGGTTTGCAAGATAACTGAGATGCATGACAGGTGATCTCATTTGCTCCTCAGTGATTGGAGTATTCTAGTCTGCATCTCCCCCCCAAGGTAATCCATAAAACCTGGCCTGTTAGCGGGCCCTGAGGACAGGATTGATGACCGCTGCTCTAGACCCTTTTCCCTACCATTGATTGACTCACCTAACTGTTTTTTTGGGATTCTCTCCCTTTTTGAGGGTTTTTTTTGGCAAGCGATCCCACCAAATTTATAGCGTTTACAAAATAGGGGATGTTTTTATGGCATTTTTTTTTTAACTAGTAATGGCGGCAATCTGCAGTTTTTTATTGCGTTGGACACATCGGACACTTTTGACACATTTTTGGGACCATTCACATTCATACAGCGTTCAGTGCTATAAAAATGCTCTGATTACTGTGTAAATGTGACTGGCAGGGAAGGGGGTTAATTGTGTGTCCTAGGGAGTGATTCTAACTGTAGGGGGAGGGGACTCACAAGGGGAGGAGACCGATCGGTGTTCCCCTGTACAAGGGACACAGCATCGGTCTCCTCTCCCTGACAGGACGTGGATCTCTGTGTTTACACCCCATCATTACACACAGAGCTCCACGTCCCTGCACTGTTACCGGGCAATCGCGGGGGTCCCCGGTGGTCATCACCCCGTCCTCAGGGCCCACTAACAGGCCAGGTTTGCAAAATAACTGAAATACGACAGGTGATATCATTTGCTGCTCAGTGATTGCATCTCCCCCCAAGGTAATACATAAAACCTGGCTTGTTAGTGGTCCCTGAGGACAGGAGTTGATGACCACTCCACTAGACCCTTCTCCCTACCATTGATTGACTCACCTAACTGTTGGGATACTCTCCCTTTTTGGCAAGCGATCCCACCACAGCAGTGGAGGACCCTCCAGTTTCCAGACTTGACAAGGCCACAGTCATTCCAGCAATGCCCAGGCCTAGGGCAGCACTTTGCAGGGGGGCAGCACGGAAAGAGCTCCCGCTTGCTTGCGTTATACTGTTAGTGTAGTGCCAGTCTTATGGGGCAGACTGGGCTGAGATTCACATGAGTCTAGTGCCCCCCATAAAGCGGCCGCACTACTTCTGGTATGCAGGCGGCCGGCATTTCGCAGCTGTGGGGGCGGTGCTTCTAATTTTGACTGTTTGACCGGACCCCCTGCTGTGAGACGAATTCGGCTCATATGTGAACCCGCCCTTAACCACTTCAACACCGGGCATTTTCACCCCCTTCCTGCCCTGGCCAATTTTTCGTTTTCAGCACTGTCGCACTTTGAATGACAATTGCACGGTCGTGCTACACTGTACCCAAATAACATTTTTTAATGTTTTTTCCCCACAAATAGAGCTTTCTTTTGGTGGTATTTGATCTCCTCTGCGGTTTTATTTTTTTGCGCTATAAACAAAAATAGAGCGACATGTTTGAAAAAAAAACCACAATATTTATTGCTTTTTGCTATAATAAATATCCCCAATTTAAAAAAATATATTATTTTTTCCTCAGTTTAGGCCGATACGTATTCTTCTACATATTTTTGGTAAAAAAAACGCAATAAGCGTTTATTGATCGGTTTGCACAAAAGTTATAGGCCCAGAACCACAAAGAGCCGCCGTAACTTAAATATTCTGATTTAAGTTACACCGCCGCAAAATCTCTACCTAAGTGCCCGATCCACAAAGCACTTACCTAGAAATTTTGGGCTGTGTAACTTAAATCCGTCCGGCGCAAGGCGTTCCTATTTTCATGGGGCGAGTCCCATTTAAATAAGGCGCGCTCCCATGCCGGACGTACGTGAGCGCATGCTCACGACGTCATTTTCCCGACGTGCATTGCGTGGTTTTACGTTACGCCGAGTTTTGTGAATCGCGCCGGGAAAAAAAAGTTGCGTCGGAAAAAAAAAAGATACAGCGGAAAAATTAAAAAAATAAATAAATAAAAATAACAGCGTCGCGGGATAGAAGGGTCTGCTTTTACAAGGTGTAAACAGTTTACACTTTGTAAAAGCAGCCCTAATTTTACACATGCAACTTAATACTTACGGAGAAAAAACGAAGCTGAAAAGCTTCGTGGATCTCCGTAAGTGCTAATTTGCATACCCGAGGCGGCATTTCGACACGAAATGCCACCAGCGGCGGATGCGGTACTGCATCCTAAGATTCGGCAGTGTAAGTCCCTTACACATGTCGGATCTTCTGCCTAACTATGAGAAACTGATTCTGTGGATCAGTTCCAAAGATAGAAACAGGGATACGACGGCGTAACAGCAGATCCGCCGGCGTATCCCTTTTGAGGATCTGGCCCATAGTGTCTACAAAATAGATGATACATTTATGTCATTTTTTTTTTTTAACCACTTAAGGACCGCCTCCTGCACATATACATCGGCAGAATGGCACGGCTGGGCACATGTACGTACAGGTACGTCCTGTGCTAGTGCCCAGCCGTGGGTGCGCGCCCGCGGCCCGGGCCGAAGCTCCAGGACCGCAGGACCCGCGGACCCGATCGCCGCTGGAGTCCCGCGATCGGTCCCCGGAGCTGAAGAACGGGGAGAGCTGTGTGTAAACTCACCTTCCCCGTTCTTCACTGTGGCACTGTCATCGATCGTGTGTTCCCTTTTATAGGGAATCACAATCAATGACGTTACAGCCACACCCCCCTACAGTTAGAAACACATATTAGGTCACACATAACCCCCAAACTGCAATTGTCATTTTCACAGTAATCAGTGCATTTTTAATGCATTTTTTTGCTGTGAAAATGACAATGGTCCCAAAAATGTCAAAATTGTCCGAAGTGTCCGCCATAATGTCGCAGTCACGAACAAAAACGCTGATCGCCGCCATTCGTAGTAAAAAAATTTTTTTTTTATAAAAATGCAATAAAACTATCCCCTATTTTGTAAACGCTATAAATTTTGCGCAAACCAACCGATAAACGCTTATTGCGATTTTTTTTTTACCAACAATTTGTAGAAGAATACGTATCGGCCTAAACTGAGGAAAAAAAATGTTTTTTTTTATATTTTTGGGGACATTTATTATAGAAAAAGTAAAAAATATTGCACCAAAAGAAAGCTCTATTTGTGGGAAAAAAAGGACGCCAATTTTGTTTGGGAGCCACGTCGCACGACCGCGAAATTGTCAGTTAAAGCGTGCCGAATCGCAAAAACTGTCCGGGTCCTTTAGCTGCCTAAAGGTCCGGGTTTTAAGAGGTTAACTAGTAATGGCGGCGATCTGCAGTTTTTTTATTGCGGTGGACACATCGGACACTTTTTACACATTTTTGGGACCATTCACATTTATACAACGATCATTGCTATCATAGGCGTGTGCACAGGGTGTGCCAGGTGTGCCTGGGCACACCCTAATGACCCTGTGCTGGGCAAATTCCCTCTGCTTCTCTGCAGAGAAAGTGACTATGGAATCACTGTCTCAAAAGTGAGACATCAGGGGTTGGTTTTGACCCGTTATATTTCACCTAGGCCCCCTTGGGGCTCCCAAAAAAAATAACATAATAATATTGTAAAAAATAAAAACATTGTAAAAAGGTCATAATAAAAAAATAAACTGACGCCAGTCTCTGCCCTTTTGACATCGTCCACTTCGCTACTGACACTGTTCATTGCCCTATTGCTTTGGGATGCACACCCTAATGCAGGGGACTCCAAACTTTTCAAAGGGCCAGTTTGGGCTTTAGGAGGGCCGGATTGTGGCCAGCGGAGGTAGAAATGTCTGGGGCCCAGCATCGGTAAGAATAAATATGGCCTCAGGGTTGGTGGTCAATAGAAGGAGTAGTGTCCTTCTTAGTAGTAGGAATAGTATCCCATCAGTGGAAGAAATAGGGCCCCATTGTTGGTGTCAGTGGGAGGAATAGTGCCCAAGGGCCGGATAAGGGCTAGCAAAGGGCCACAGTTTGGAGACCCCTGCCCTAATGCAATAGGCTGTGTAAATGTGACTGGCAGGGAAGGGGTTAACACTAGGGGGCGATCAAGGGGTTAATTGTGTGTCCTAGGGAGTGATTCTAACTGTAGGGGGAGGAGACCGATCGGTGTTCCTCTGTACAAGGGACACTCCATCGGCCTCCTCTCACCTGACAGGACGTGGATCTGTGTGTTTATACCCCATCATTACACACAGAGAGATCCACGTCCCTGTACTGTTACCAGGCAATCGCAGGTGCCCGGTGGTCATCGCGGCCGCCAGGCACGCGCAGCGGCTCCTGAGAGACGCCGCGCCCACACCCCCTAGACGGTCGGGAAGCCCAGGACGTCATATGGCGCCCGCCCAGGATGGGAGATTCCTCGTATGTCTATGGGCGGGATATGAAGTGGTTAAAGGTTCACATTTTTATCGCTCTTCAAAGCTTGTTTATAAGACATTAAAAACAGACGAAAGGGAAAATAATTTGATGTCGGCGACGGAAACGCCTCTTGGCTTAAAACAATGGAGGGTTGTGAACATCAATGCTTCTCTATAGAGACTCGGCTCTCAGTTCCTCTCTGTAGTCGCTGTGTTCAATTATTTGTCCCCCCCCCCCCCCCGATATATCCTGGTGGTGCTCCGCCCTCTGGAAACCCTCAATATGGGCGGATCTTCCCATTATAAAGCTTCATTCACGCCAATGCGTTTTTTTGATGCATTTTTCAGAAACGCAGGGAAATTTTTTCACATGGTTTCCTATGGAAGACGTTCACATCGATGCTTTTTTTGGTGCCTCTTCGTTTTTGGAAAGGGGCGGGGCCTTTTTTTTTTTTTTTGCAAAAAGCAGCGTTTTGCATGTAATAGAATTCAATGGACCCGCATCCAAAATGCAAGTACCGGATCATATTGCTGGTCAAAGAGCAGACCAGAGCATATTTGGCGATTCGGGACTGCGTCGCAAACAGACAATTGCGCGGTCGTGCGACGTGGCTCCCAAACAAAATTGGCGTCCTTTTTTTCCCACAAATAGAGATTTCTTTTGGTGGTATTTGATCACCACTGCGGTTTTTATTTTTTGCGCTATAAACAAAAATAGAGCGACAATTTTGAAAAAAAATAATATTTTGTACTTTTTGCTGTAATAAATATCCCCCAAAAATATATAAAAAAACATTGTTTTCCTCGGTTTAGACCGATACGTATTCTTCTACATATTTTGCGTAAAAAAAAATCGCAATAAGCGTTTATCGATTGGTTTGCGCAAAAGTTATAGCGTTTACAAAATAGGGGATAGTTTTATTGCGCCGGGCACGCGCACGGGAGGTGGGGGAGAGCGGGGGGCGCGCACGCCCCTAGTGGCCTGCACGAGAGCCGACGTATAGCTACGGGCTCTCGCGCAGGGGAGCCAACCTGCCGCCGTAAAACGACGGCGGCTGGTCGGCAAGCTGTTAACCTGCCTGGCGGTATTCCCGAGTCTGACTCGGGGTTACATTTTCATGCTGCGAGCGGTAACCCTGAGTCAGACTCGGGCTTGCCTCGCTAGATCCACAGGCTCGGTTTACTTACCTTGTCCCTGGATCCAGCGATGCCACCGCGCTGTGTGAGCGAGCGGGACCTCGCTTGATTCACACAGTGCCTCTGTGTGACGCCGATCTCCGTTCCCTGCGACGTTACGATGCACGGGAGCGGAGAACGGCGCCAAATTCAAAAAAGTAAACAAACACCTTACATACAGTATACTGTAATCTTATAGATTACAGTACTGTATGTAAAAAAAACACACCCCCCTTGTCCCTAGTGGTCTGTCCAGTGCCCTGCATGGACTTTTATATAATAAAAACCTTTCTTTCTCCCTGCAAACTGTAGATTGTCCATAGCAACCAAAAGTGTCCCTTTATGTCAAAAATAGTTTTAGATCAGCTAAAAAACAGCGATTATAAATTATAATCACTTGCAGAATTGTGCGATAGCGATTTGTGGGGAAATTCATCATAAAAAAAAAAAATAATGACAGCGACAATTCTGCAACTGAGCAAATTTCAGTGATTTTGATTTGATTACATTATTGAATAATTTTTATTATAATTATATTATTATTTGTTATAATTATTTATTATATTATAATTTATAATTTTGTTTTTTAAAAAATGTCATACCCGGGATGCCTATTAGAATCCTGTTTGGTCAGATTTAAGTGAGTTATTCCTAAAAATGACAGACCTACAATATAAAACGCCAAATTTCCTTGCAAATAATGAAACCGCTTTCAGCATGTTTTCTTCTGAAAGAATCATACCGCCAGGGAGGTTAAAGGAAATGTAAAAAAAATAAAATGGCTGGCTAAAAAAAACAAAAAAACGCAAAACACAAATCGTGGTAAAATCGAGGTAAAAACCGCAAAAAGCACTGCTTTCGGAAATCAAGCAGCCCGTCTGCCCTTCGCAGAGTCTCCCCTCCTCTGGAAACGCTTGATTTTTTATTTTTTTTGCAATTCAAATTAAAAGCATGAAATCCTCCTCCTTGGTCCTTTGCCTCGGGCTTCTCACCCGCCGCCGCCTAGAAGTGGCAAATATGAAATATTAATATGAAGTTTTACAGATTTACCTGACGGGGAAAAAAAGAAAACGTCCCGAGTGTAATAAATAAAATATATCTGAAAACACAAAGCGTTCCCCTCAATGTCACACCCCCTTTTCCCGACACCCCACAAAGTTTTATATGCACTTCTTTATGGTCCTTGGGGGGCGGTATATACAGAGTGGGGGGGGGCGGTATATACAGGGGGGGGGGGCGGTATATACAGAGGGGAGGGGGTATATACAGAGGGGAGGGCGGTATATACAGAGGGGAGGGGGTATATACAGAGGGGGGGCGGTATATACAGAGTGGGGCGGTATATACAGAGGGGGGGCGGTATATACAGAGGGGGGGCGATATATACAGGGGGGGGGCGGTATATACAGAGTGGGGGGGGGCGGTATATACAGAGTGGGGGGGGCGGTATATACAGAGGGGGTGGGGCGGTATATACAGAGTGGGGGGGGGCGGTATATACAGAGTGGGGGGGCGGTATATACAGGGGGGGCGGTATATACAGAGGGGGGCGGTATATACAGAGGGGGTCGGTATATACAGAGGGGGGGGGCGGTATATACAGAGGGGGGGCGGTATATACAGAGGGGGGGCGGTATATACAGAGGGGGGGGCGATATATACAGGGGGGGGATAACGATCGTCTCCCCTGCAGATTGTGTAAGTTCTCCCCTTACATAGAAATAAAGGGTCTATCATTTTTCTCATAGGTTTTTTTTTTCCACTTCAGCCCCCCAGATTATTTGGCTGCCCAGTGACCGGGGCCCCTTTTTGCGATTCGGGACTGCGTCGCTTTAACTGACAATTGCGCGGTCGTGCGACGTGGCTCCCAAACAAAATTGACGTCCTTTTTTCCCCCACAAATAGAGTTTTTTTTGGTGGTATTTGATCACCTGTGCGGTTTAAATTTTTCGCGCTATAAACAAAAAATTTGTTTTGGTACTGCGACATTACGGCTGACACATCGGACACTTTTGACACATTTTTGGGACCATTGTCATTTATACAGCGATCAGAGCTATAAAAATGCACCGATTACTGTAAAAATGCCACTGGCAGGGAAGGGGTTAAGTGTGTTCCCTGGGTGTGTTCTAAATGTACACAGTTGTGGCAGAACTACAAGTCCCATCATGCCTCTGGGAGTAATTGTACCTGCCAGCCTTGCAATGCCTCATGGGAAATGTAGTTCCACCACACCCAGGTTGCCTACCCCCTTGGTATAGTGTATGTATGTACTTCATGTGCTCCTCAGCTCCACCTAGTGGCCATAATGCAGTATTTAGCTACTGCCCATAATAAAAAGAACATTCGACCAGAAGAGAAAATAGCCTAAAGAACATTTGTTGTTGTCCAATTCACACAGAACATGCAGATTCTCTGATAAATGATGTATATGTGTTGTCACAGAGCAGGAACTTCGATTTTCTAGCTTGTAGTAAACGTTGTCGGGGGGGGGGGGGGGTGGGGGTAGAAGTCACTGTTGCTATGGGCACCGCAGTGACTTTGGGATTAGGTCCCCCCCTTTTTTTTTTAACCGCCCAGCAAAGCTTTATGACATTTCCTGCAGAGTTGGCCCCTGGCCCAGCCTGAGTTCCCGGAGCCCGCCGAGTTTTTCTGGAGATCCGGCCCGGCAGATACATCCATGGAAAGCGGCGGCGGCGGCGTCTGGGCGCTCATCTGTAATCGCCGTAAATTTTATCTGTTAAACGAAAAACAGACAAAAAAAAAAAAGCGAACGTTCTTATTAAAAATGCAATACAGCGAGGAGAGGCGAGGGGAGGGGAGGAGAGGAGAGGGGAGATCATCCATTTAATTGTCGGAGGTGAGAAAGCGTTAGCGGTCCCTCAAGAATAATAACTACGCAGAAGAAGCAAGTCTTCGCTGTCTGAGCCCCTCCCCCCCCGCTGTGTGATAATAACGTCACCTTTCCTCAGCTGCTCGGAAAACGTTCTGTCAGTCGGCGTGACTGAACGAAAGAGGACCTGTTATGTGCGGATGAATTGTATTCCTGTATAGCGGAGCTCAGGATGGACACACATGTGTGATCTTACATAGTAATACATAGTATTATATAGATACATAGTATTACATAGTATTATATAGATACATAGTATTACATAGTATTATATAGATACATAGTATTACATAGTATTATATAGATACATAGTATTACATAGTATTATATAGTATTACATAGTATTATATAGTATTACATAGTATTATATAGATACATAGTATTACATAGTATTATATAGTATTACATAGTATTATATAGATACATAGTATTACATAGTATTATATAGTATTACATAGTATTATATAGATACATAGTATTACATAGTATTATATAGATACATAGTATTACATAGTATTATATAGATACATAGTATTACATAGTATTATATAGATACATAGTATTACATAGTATTACATAGTATTATATAGATACATAGTATTACATAGTATTACATAGTATTATATAGATACATAGTATTACATAGTATTACATAGTATTATATAGATACATAGTATTACATAGTATTATATAGTATTACATAGTATTACATAGTATTATATAGTATTACATAGTATTACATAGATATATAGTATTACATAGATACATAGTATTACATAGATATATAGTATTACATAGATACATAGTGTAACGGAATGGCCTGTGACACCCAGAGACTTTTGAAGGATGGGGGGTACTCCTGTGCCAGCGTCACTAATGACTCTTGGGTCTAGGGTGCCCCTTTTGGGCATAGGGTGACTGATAACTGATAATTCATGTATTGCAGGAGATCTGGACATATTACAGGTGATTTCATGCTGACCCCCAACAGGTCAATAGGCTCCTGAAAGACATTCCATTGTCCATTGTGTGATGCTAATACTGTGTTGTGTCTATTGTACTGAATTGTGACAGAACAACAACTGTGTGTATATATGTGTGTAAAACACAATGTGATAATAAATGTATGTGGTAGAAAAAAAGATTACCTAGTGTTGAATATCAAATATAAGAAAGTATAATGTAATGTAATTAGTGTTCATCTACGCAAATGATCAGATCAAATGTGTAACAACAGAGTTATTTTAATACAAGAAAGAGAGTCACCGCTCCAGGTGGGTCTACTATGGTCTACGATGATTTCTTCATCAACAAAATCGAAGGAATCCGGGAAAGTATTCTGAAAAACAACACCCCCCTCAACCCCCCCTTCAATCAACCGCAAAACACCCACAGAAACCTTCTACAATCAACAAAGTTCTCTCTGGAACCGATCTCCATCGATACCACAAAAAATATCATTGGTGCTTTGCGGAACAGCACAGCACCCAATGATATCATCCCCACCAAACTGCTGAAGGAGTGTGCCGACATCCTGGCGCCTCCCATCACACAGCTTATAAACCAGTCATTTAAGGAAGGCACAGTGCCATCCCTGTTGAAAGAGGGCACAATCCAGCCCATCTTGAAAAAACCTAACTTGGATCCCAAGGACCCAACTCACCGCCGTCCCATAACAGGCCTAAATGTTCTCTCCAAGATAATGGAGAAAGTAGTGGTACAACAGCTGCAACAGCATCTAGATACCCACAATCTACTGGATCCATTACAATCAGGCTTCCGTCCCGGACACGGGACAGAGACGGCCTTACTCAAAATATGGGACGATGCCCTCGAGGCCGCAGACGAGGGAGAATCCTGTCTCCTGGTTCTGCTGGACCTAAGCGCAGCCTTTGACACAGTAGACCACAAATTGTTACTGATGCGACTGGCCGAGGTAGCAGAAGTCGCAGAAGGTGATTTACCATGGTTTTCCTCCTTTCTTGAAAACCGATCACAAACAGTGAAACTGTGATCTTTCACGTCGGAAAAATGCACGGTGTCATGCGGAGTCCCCCAAGGATCCCCCTGTCACCGGTGCTATTCAACATCTATCTTCGCCCTCTCTTTGATATTATCAGTAGCCAAAAACTACTCTCACTCTTATGCAGACGATACGCAATTGTATTTTCGCATCTGCAACAAAAAGGATCATCATCCCAGTTTAGAGAAATGTCTCTCTTTGATAGAAAACTGGATGACAAAGAGTTATCTTAAACTCAACAGTTCAAAAACAGAACTTCTTATGTTTCACGCCAGCCGAAAGAGTCAACTGGCAACAACCTGGACACCGCCGCCCATTCTGGGCCAAATCATCACCCCTAGCTCCAAAGTCAAAAGTCTCGGGGTCATCTTCGACACCTTCATGACAATGGACGCACAAATAGGGTCAGTAGTCAGCGGATCGCACCATCTGTTGCGCCTACTACGCAGACTTATTCCATTTATCCCCAAAGAAGACGTAGCAGTCGTGGTGGGAACAATCGTGAATTCCAGACTGGACTATGCAAATGCCCTTTACCTCGGACTCCCAAAGTACCAAATCTCCCGTCTACAAGTCGTACAGAATACGGCCGCCAGACTGGTGACTGGGAAAAAAAAAATGGGAATCAATCTCACCTTCGCTGAGAACCCTTCACTGGTTGCCAGTAAAAGACAGAATTGCATTTAAAGCACTCTGCCTGACACATAAGTGCATCCATGGGAAGGCGCCGCAATATCTTTGCGACAAGATAGAACCTCACAATTCTAATCGCGTTCTGCGATCCACCGACCAAAATCTGGTCAGGGTACCAAAAACCAAATACAAGTCCAAAGGAGAAAGAAGGTTTGCCTTCCAGGGTCCGAGACTATGGAACGCTTTACCAACCAGCATTCGGTTGGAGGAAAACCACCTGACTTTCAGAAGACGGATTAAAACTCTGCTCTTTTGATGGCATGAGACAGAAACAACTAGCGCCCAGAGGCGATTCAGTTCGCATGTGCCGCGCTATATAAGTTTTTCATTCATTCATTCATTCATTCACTATATGGTCACACGTGTAGGACAGGATACCAAGGGTGCTGGCAGTGCACTAGGCAAGCATAAAAAGTAGATGAAAGATGGATAGCCGCACTCCAAAAAAACGTCCAGGTTGTCTTTTATTCAAATAAACAGCAAATACATCACCAAATCAATATGATTTGGTGATGTATTTGCTGTTTATTTGAATAAAAGACAACCTGGACGTTTTTTTGGAGTGCGGCTATCCATCTTTCATCTACTTTTTAGAGTTATTTTAATGTTTATATTTATATTGTTATCTTTGTTGTGAATAATAAACCCAAAAATCTCAATGTGTAGGTGTTGAATACATATATAATAGAAACGTTTTTTTTTTAAACATAAAAACATAATGTGATGTTTAAAAGAAAATAAAAAATTCTATATGCTGATATATAAATATCGCACATTTGCCGCTTCGCTCGCAGGTTTAAGATTTCGCCCAAGCGAGTTATTTCCTCCATCTCCTTCCTCCTCATCATCATCATCTTCTCCTGTTTCTTGCCACTCAAATGTCGTCCTCCTCCTCTTTCTTGTTCTTCTTCTTCTCGCGCTTCTTCTCGCTCTTCTTCTTCTTCTTCTCGCTCTTCTTCTTCTTCTCGCTCTTCTTCTTCTCGCTCTTCTTCTTCTCACTCTTCTTCTTCTTCTCGCTCTTCTTCTCCTTCTTCTCGCTCTTCTACTTCTTCTCGCTCTTCTCCTTCTCGCTCTTCTCCTTCTCGCTCTTCTCCTTCTCGCTCTTCTTCTTCTTCTCGCTCTTCTTCTTCTTCTCGCTCTTCTTCTTCTCGCTCTTCTTCTTCTCGCTCTTCTTCTTCTTCTCGCTCTTCTTCTTCTCACTCTTCTTCTTCTTCTCGCTCTTCTTCTTCTTCTCGCTCTTCTTCTTCTCGCTCTTCTTCTTCTTCTCGCTCTTCTTCTCCTTCTTCTCGCTTTTCTACTTCTTCTCGCTCTTCTTCTTCTCGCTCTTCTCCTTCTCGCTCTTCTCCTTCTCGCTGCTCTTCTTCTTCTCTCTCTTCTTCTCGCTCTTCTTCTTCTTCTCGCTCTTCTTCTTCTTCTCGCCCTTCTTCTTCTCGCTCTTCTTCTTCTCGCTCTTCTTCTTCTTCTCGCTCTTCTTCTTTTCGCTCTTTTTCTTCTTCTCGCTCTTCTTCTTCTCGCTCTTCTTCTTCTTCTCGCTCTTTTTCTTTTTCTCGCTCTTCTTCTAATCCCTCTTCTTCTTCTCGCTCTTTTTCTTCTTCTCGCTCTTCTTCTTCTCCCTCTTCTTCTTCTTCTCGCTCTTCTTCTTCTTCTCCCTCTTCTTCTTCTTCTCCTCGCTCTTCTTCTTCTTCTCCCTCTTCTTCTTCTCCCTCTTCTTCTTCTTCTTCTCCCTCTTCTCTTTCTTCTCGCTCTTCTTCTTCTTCTCCCTCTTCTCCTTCTTCTCGCTCTTCTTCTTCTCGCTCTTCTTCTTCTCGCTCTTCTTCTTCTTTTCGCTCTTCTTCTTCTTCTTCTCCCTCTTCTTCTTCTTCTCGCTCTTCTTCTTCTTCTTCTCCCTCTTCTTCTTCTTCTCGCTCTTCTTCTTCTTCTCCCTCTTCTTCTTCTTCTCCCTCTTCTTCTTCTTCTTCTCCCTCTTCTCCTTCTTCTCGCTCTTCTTCTTCTTCTCCCTCTTCTTCTTCTTCTCGCTCTTCTTCTTCTTCTCGCTCTTCTTCTTCTTCTCGCTCTTCTTCTTCTTCTCCCTCTTCTCCTTCTTCTCGCTCTTCTTCTTCTCGCTCTTCTTCTTCTCGCTCTTCTTCTTCTTTTCGCTCTTCTTCTCGCTCTTCTTCTTCTCCTCGCTCTTCCTACATTTTTTTTATCAATGTTCTCCTTACATCCCCCACACCTCTCTTTTTGAGATGGGAACGAGGGACTCCTACGAGCAAAACAATGTAGGCATAGGACACCCCCCCTGCCACGCCCTCTTAAAGGAGAATTATCCAAAATAATTATTAGTTAAAACCCACAAGGACTTTTTACCGCTACTATTTCTTTATACTGGCTCTTGAAATTTACAAATGCAGCAATTTAGAAACTGGATGAAAAGTTTATCACTTTAGCCTAATTTATTCCCCGCGGCTATTCTACAACACATTCACTTTATAATTAGTGGGAATGCTCTCCAAGCATTCCCAGTATTGTTATTCGTTTCTTTATGTATTTTTCATATTCCGTACGTTTTTTATTATTCTTAATTTTCATTTAAATTTTATTATTACGTACGTTTTTTGGCTCTGTGTAACTTCTGCATACTTCCAGCTATTAAAACCATTCAACTTTTAAAATGTTCAACTCTTTTTAGCTAATGGTGGGACTTTTTTCTACTATTTATACTTTTTTGACCCCCGATCCCGCCATAAAGAGTACCTGTCATCACCTATTAATGTCACAAGGGATATTTACATTCCTTGTGACAGCAATAAAAGTGATCAAAATGTAAAAAACAAACAAAAAAAAACAATGTAATATTATTTACAAAAATTAAAACGCCCCCCTCCCCGCGAGCTTGCGCAACAAAGAAAATGCATACGGAAGTCGCACCCGCATATGAAAACAGTGTTCAAATCACACATGTGAGGTATCGCCGAGATCGTCAGAGCGAGAGAAATAATTCTCGCACTAGACCTTCTCTGTAACTCTAACCTGGTAACCGTAAAAAAAAGTTTAAAGCGTTGCCTATGGAGATTTTTAGGTACCGTAGTTTGTCGCCATTCCACGAGTGCGTGCGATTATAAAGCGTGACATGCTTTGTATTTATTTACCCGGCGTAACATCATCTTTCACATTATACAAAAAAATTGGCCTAACTTTACTTTTTCATTTTTTTAAAATTGATGAAAGTAAATTTTTTCCAAAAAGTTGTGTTTAAAACACCGCCGCACAAATACCGTGAGACATAAAATATTGTAACAATCGCCATTTTATTCTCTGCTAAAAAAATACATATATTTTTTGGGGGTTCTAAGTAATTTTCTAGCAAAAAATACGGATTTTAACTTGTAAACACCAAGGGGCAGATCCAGAGGGAGAGTACGCCGGCGTATCTACTGATACGCAGGCGTACTTTCAAATTTGCCGCGTCGTATCTTTAGTTTGAATCCTCGAACCAAGATACGACGGCATCTGGGTTCGATCTGACAGGCGTACGTCTTCATACGCCTTCGGATCGTAGGTCATGGCTCAAGTCCTGCGGGAACGTGTTGGAACGGAGTTCCTGCACTTTTTTCACAGCAGGAACGCAGTTCCCTTTGCAGGACTAGAGCAGCAAAGAGCAGCCGCCCGCGCCAATCCTTCACTAAGCGGCGATGCCCAGCTCGAGTCACCGTCAGGGGCAGGCGAACCTTAGTAATCCTTTGTTACTGGCCGCTTCTTGTATATGGATTCATCGGGTAGTGTGCGGGTATTCCGTCACTTCCTGTATATGGATTCATCGGGTGGTGTGCGGGTATCCCGTCACTTCCTGTATATGGATTCATCGGGTGGTGTGCGGGTATTCCGTCACTTCCTGTATATGGATTCATCGGGTAGTGTGCGGGTATTCCGTCACTTCCTGTATATGGATTCATCGGGTAGTGTGCGGGTATTCCGTCACTTCCTGTATATGGATTCATCAGTTGGTGTGCGGGTATTCCGTCACTTCCTGTATATGGATTCATCGGGTAGTGTGTGGGTATTCCGTCACTTCCTGTATATGGATTCATCGGGTAGTGTGCGGGTATTCCGTCACTTCCTGTATATGGATACATCGGGTAGTGTGCGGGTATTCCGTCACTTCCTGTATATGGATTCATTGGGTAGTGTGCGGGTATTCCGTCACTTCCTGTATATGGATTCATTGGGTAGTGTGCGGGTATTCCGTCACTTCCAGTATATGGATTCATCAGGTAGTGTGCGGGTATTCCGTCACTTCCTGTATATGGATTCATCGGGGTAGTGTGCGGGTATTCCGTCACTTCCTGTATATGGATTCATCAGGTAGTGTGCGGGTATTCCGTCACTTCCTGTATATGGATTCATCAGGTAGTGTGCGGGTATTCCGTCACTTCCTGTATATGGATTCATCGGGTAGTGTGCGGGTATTCCGTCACTTCCTGTATATGGATTCATCGGGTAGTGTGCGGGTATTCCGTCACTTCCTGTATATGGATTCATCAGGTAGTGTGCGGGTATTCCGTCACTTCCTGTATATGGATTCATCGGGGTAGTGTGCGGGTATTCCGTCACTTCCTGTATATGGATTCATCAGGTAGTGTGCGGGTATTCCGTCACTTCCTGTATATGGATTCATCAGGTAGTGTGCGGGTATTCCGTCACTTCCTGTATATGGATTCATCGGGGTAGTGTGCGGGTATTCCGTCACTTCCTGTATATGGATTCATCGGGTAGTGTGCGGGTATTCCGTCACTTCCTGTATATGGATTCATCGGGTAGTGTGCGGGTATTCCGTCACTTCCTGTATATGGATTCATCAGGTAGTGTGCGGGTATTCCGTCACTTCCTGTATATGGATTCATCGGGTAGTGTGCGGGTATTCCGTCACTTCCTGTATATGGATTCATCGGGTAGTGTGCGGGTTTTCCGTCACTTCCTTTATATGGATTCATCAGGTAGTGTGCGGGTATTCCGTTACTTCCTGTATATGGATTCATCGGGGTAGTGTGCGGGTATTCCGTCACTTCCTGTATATGGATTCATCAGGTAGTGTGCGGGTATTCCGTCACTTCCTGTATATGGATTCATCAGGTAGTGTGCGGGTATTCCGTCACTTCCTGTATATGGATTCATCGGGGTAGTGTGCGGGTATTCCGTCACTTCCTGTATATGGATTCATCGGGTAGTGTGCGGGTATTCCGTCACTTCCTGTATATGGATTCATCGGGTAGTGTGCGGGTATTCCGTCACTTCCTGTATATGGATTCATCGGGTAGTGTGCGGGTATTCCGTCACTTCCTGTATATGGATTCATCGGGGTAGTGTGCGGGTATTCCGTCACTTCCTGTATATGGATTCATCGGGTAGTGTGCGGGTATTCCGTCACTTCCTGTATATGGATTCATCGGGGTAGTGTGTGGGTATTCCGTCACTTCCTGTATATGGATTCATCGGGTAGTGTGCGGGTATTCCGTCACTTCCTGTATATGGATTCATCGGGGTAGTGTGCGGGTATTCCGTCACTTCCTGTATATGGATTCATCGGGTAGTGTGCGGGTATTCCGTCACTTCCTGTATATGGATTCATCGGGTAGTGTGCGGGTATTCCGTCACTTCCTGTATATGGATTCATCGGGTAGTGTGCGGGTATTCCGTCACTTCCTGTATATGGATTCATCGGGTAGTGTGCAGGGATTCCGTCACTTCCTGTATATGGATTCATCGGGTAGTGTGCAGGTATTCTGTCACTTCCTGTATATGGATTCATCGGGTAGTGTGCGGGTATTCCGTCACTTCCTGTATATGGATTCATCGGGTAGTGTGCAGGGATTCCGTCACTTCCTGTATATGGATTCATCGGGTAGTGTGCGGGTATTCCGTCACTTCCTCGATGCCGCAATGTCTCCTGGGAGCTTTTGTCATTGTTCCCAGGAGACATTGCGGAGGTCTGCTGCGAGTTGTCGCGGGATTTAGAAAGAACTTGCAGTGGATCGAAAAAAAAAACATGCGGTTTAGTAATTATTCATATGAGCGGATCATTTTTATTTTTTTTGGTGGGGGAGTGGATCTTGGGTGGGAGTTCCCACACTTTTTTCCCCAGGGCTTGACCCCCGTCGTAGGTGCAATACTTTGGCGTCTGCTGGGTGGAGTTTGCGTCGTTTTCCGTGTCGGGTATGCAAATTAGCTTTTTCCGACGATCTACGAACGTACGCGCGGCCGTCGCATTCTCTTACGTCGTCTCTAGTCGGCTTTTTCCGGCGTATAGTTAAAGCTGGTATTTTGTGGCATATAGTTAGATTTGCCATGTTAAGTATGGCCGTCGTTCCCGCGTCGAAATTTTAAGTATTATTTTTTTTTGCGTAAGTCGTCCGTGAATAGGGATGGACGTAATTCACGTCTAAGTTAAAAAAAATGACGTCGTTGTGACGTCATTTTGCGCAATGCACGGCGGGAAATTAAGGGACGGCGCATGCGCAGTTCATTCGGCGTGGGGACGCGCTTCATTTAAATGAAACACACCCCCTACTCGCCGATTTGAATTAACGCGCTGAGAGATACACTACGGCGCAAATTCTTTGTGGATTAGAGGAATTCAAAAGTAAGTTACAGCGGCGTAGCATATCTCACATACGCTGCGCCTATCTAAATGTATGTGGATCTGCCCCCAAATGTCAGAAATAGGCTTAGTCATGAAAGGGTTAAGCTTTTTAACACTTTTTTTTAACATTGAAGTGAATGAGAACATGCTTCAAATCCTTAAAATCTTCTTCCGCTCCCAAAAGTTTCAGCTCCTTCATACTTTCACCAAACAAACTTATAATTGTTCAAAAAATATTCAGCTATCCGGCTTCATCTTTTCCGTTTGATATCTTTTACAGTTTTTTTTGTGAAAAAGCCGTTTAAATTTAGTGATCATTTCAGGGAAGAGCGTGTTTTGGGCTTTTTCTTTGCAAACTTCTAAAGCCAACAATTCAGTTTAGTGTCCGCTTTTAAAAAAAAACCTTTAAATATTCCACATTTTTCATACATTAGTGATGTTGTTAAACTTTTTTTTAATGAAATTCATGTTTATTTTAAAACCATTCTTACTTTTCCAACTATTGTCACTTCTTCAACTTTTTCTTAGGGATTTAAGCGATTCATCCAGTTAGCTTTAGCTATTCAGCTATTCAGCATTCCCACGCATTTTCAGCAGGAGATGCATTTTCTAGTTCTTTATAGTTTCATTCTTTTCTATTCTCTTCAGAGAATTCTATTCTCTTCTAATCTGAGACAGTCCCTCCTAATCCAGGACACTCCCTCCTAATCCGGGACACTCCCTCCTAATTCCGGGACACTCCCTCCTAATCTGGGACACTCCCTCCTTATCCGGGATACTCCCTCCTAAACCGTAACAGTCCCTCCTAATCTGGGATACTCCCTCCGAATCCAGAACAGTCCCTCCTATTCTAGGACACACCCTTCTAATCTGGGACACTCCATTCAAATCCGGGACAGTCCCTCCTAATCTGGGACACTCCCTCCTATTCCGGAACAGTCCCTCCTAATCCGGTATACTACCTCCTAAACCGTAACAGTCCCTCCTGATCTGGGACACTCCCTCCTAATCCGGGACACTCCTTCCAAATCCAGGACAGTGCCTCCAAATCCAGGACACTCCCTCCTAATCCGGAAAACTCTCCCTCCAATTCCGGGACACTCCCTCCTAATTCGGGACACTCCTTCCAAATCCGGGACAGTCCCTCCAAATCTGGGGCACTCCCTCAAAATCAGGGACAGTTGGGAGCTACACACAGTACATCCCCCTGCTTCAACTTCTTTTCTCTCCCCCTTCTTCCTCCTCGTTTTCTTTTCCTCATCCTTCCTCTTTTTTCTTCTCCTTCTCTTCCACGGAGATCCAAGTCATGAAGGCAGCTGTTTGGAAATCTCTGATACCGATCGATCTGGTCCCGTTGATATCTGGAGCAGATGTTGAGGTCCCGGTGATATCTGGTGCAGATGTTGAGGTCCCGGTGATATCTGGAGCAGATGTTGAGGTTCCGGTGATATCTGGAGCAGATGTTGAGGTCCCGGTGATATCTGTAGCAGATGTTGAGGTCCTGGTGATATCTGGAGCAGATGCTGAGGTCCCGGTGATCTCTGGAGCAGATGTTGAGGTCCCGGTGATATCTGGAGCAGATATTGAGGTCCCGGTGATATCTGGAGCAGATGTTGAGGCCCTGGTGATATCTGGAGCAGATGTTGAGGTCCCGGTGATATCTGGAGCAGATGTTGAGGTCCCAGTGATATCTGGAGCAGATGTTGAGGTCCCGGTGATATCTGGAGCAGATGTTGAGGCCCCGGTGATATCTGGAGCAGATGTTGAGGTCCCGGTGATATCTGGAGCAGATGTTGAGGCCCCGGTGATATCTGGAGCAGATGTTGAGGTCCCGGTGATATCTGGAGCAGATGTTGGGGTCCCGGTGATATCTGGAGCAGATGTTGAGGTCCCGGTGATATCTGGAGCAGATGTTGAGGTCCCGGTGATATCTGGAGCAGATGTTGAGGTCCCGGTGATATCTGGAGCAGATGTTGAGGTCCCGGTGATATCTGGAGCAGATGTTGAGGTCCCGGTGATATCTGGAGCAGATGTTGAGGTCCCGGTGATATCTGGAGCAGATGTTGAGGTCCCGGTGATATCTGGAGCAGATGTTGAGGCCTCTACTGTCTGTCTGAACTTCATTGGTTCACCTTGGAGCAGCAGACTTGCGATTTCCTTGGCATTGTATTAGAGAATATCTCGGAAGGCCGGTGCTTTGAGAATTTTAGCCTCCTGAAGAGTCTCTGGGGTAGATTCACATAGATCAGTGGATCTTTAGATGTGATTTAAGATCCGCTGCCGCAAGTTTTTGAGGCAAGTGGTTAATTCACAAAGCACTTACCTCAACTTGCGGCGGCGTATCGTAAAAATCCCCCGGCGGAATTCAAATTCCGCGGCTAGGGGGAGTGTAGTATTTAAATCAGGCGCGTCCCTGCGCCGAACGAACTGCGCATGCGCCGTCCGTTAATTTTCCCGGAGTGCATTGCTCCCAATGACGTCGCTAGGACGTCATTGGTTTCGGCGTGAGCGTAACTTGCGTCCAGCGCTTTTGTGAATCGACGTACGCAAACGACGTAAAATTTCAAAATTCGACGCGGGAACGACAGCCATACTTAACATTGGCTGCGCCTCATAGACCCAGGGGTAACTATACGCTGGAAAAAGCCGAACGCAAACGACGTAAAAAAAAAGCGCCGGGCGGTCGTTCGTTTCAGAATCGGCGTAACTGCTCATTAGCATAATCGTAGCGTAAAAGATAGGGAAGCGCCACCTAGCGGCCGGCCTGGAATTGCAGCCTAAGATACGACAGTGTAACACATTTACACCTGTCGGATCATAGGGATATCTATGCGTAACCTGATTCTATGGGCCAGATTCACATATAATTGCACTTGCGCCACGTATCAGAGATACGCTACGCCGCCGTACCTTTCCTGGCGTATTTTGAAATCCTCAAAGATTTCGCGCCGTAAGTTACGGCGGCGTAGTGTATTTCTGGCGGCGGAATTCAAATCAGCGATTAGGGGGCGTGATTCATTTAAATGAAGCGGGTCCCCGCGCTTAATGAACTGCGCATGCTCCGTTTCGAAATTTCCTGCCGTGCTTTGCGCGAAATTACGTCACTTTTTTGAACTTAGACGTGATTTACATCCTTTCCTATTCACGGACAACTAACGCAAAAAAAAAAAATGTAAAATTTCAACGCGGGAACGACGGCCATACTTTAACATGGCAAGTCTAACTATACCCCGCAAAATAGCAGCTTTAACTATACGCCGGGAAAAGCCGACTAGCGACGACGTAAGAGAATGCGACGGCCGCGCGTACGTTCGTGGATCGACGGAAAAAGCTAATTGGCATACCCGACGCGGAAAACGACGCAAACTCCACCCAACGGGCGCAAAAGTATTACACCTACGATCCGAAGGCGTACGCCTGTCGGATCTAACCCAGATGCCGTCGTATCTTGGTTTGAGGATTCAAACTAAAGATACGACGCGGGAAATTTGAAAGTACGCCGGCGTATCAGTAGATACCGACGAAACTCAGAGATACGACAGTGTATCAGGAGATACCGAGGAAACTCAGAGATACGACGGTGTATCAGGAGATACCGAGGAAACTCAGAGATACGACGGTGTATCAGGAGATACCGAGGAAACTCAGAGATACGACGGTGTATCAGGAGATACCGAGGAAACTCAGAGATACGACGGTGTATCAGGAGATACCGACGAAACTCAGAGATACGACGGTGTATCAGGAGATACCGACGAAACTCAGAGATACGACAGTGTATCAGGAGATACCGACGAAACTCAGAGATACGACGGTGTATCAGGAGATACCGACGAAACTCAGAGATACGACGGTGTATCAGGAGATACCGACGACGAAACTCAGAGATACGACGGTGTATCAGGAGATACCGAGGAAACTCAGAGATACGACGGTGTATCAGGAGATACCGAGGAAACTCAGAGATACGACGGTGTATCAGGAGATACCGAGGAAACTCAGAGATACGACGGTGTATCAGGAGATACCGAGGAAACTCAGAGATACGACGGTGTATCAGGAGATACCGAGGAAACTCAGAGATACGACGGTGTATCAGGAGATACCGAGGAAACTCAGAGATACGACGGTGTATCAGGAGATACCGAGGAAACTCAGAGATACGACGGTGTATCAGGAGATACCGAGGAAACTCAGAGATACGACGGTGTATCAGGAGATACCGAGGAAACTCAGAGATACGACGGTGTATCAGGAGATACCGACAAAACTCAGAGATACGACGGTGTATCAGGAGATACCGAGGAAACCCAGAGATACGACGGTGTATCAGGAGATACCGACGAAACTCAGAGATACGACGGTGTATCAGGAGATACCGAGGAAACTCAGAGATACGACGGTGTATCAGGAGATACCGAGGAAACTCAGAGATACGACGGTGTATCAGGAGATACCGACGAAACTCAGAGATACGACGGTGTATCAGGAGATACCGACGAAACTCAGAGATACGACGGTGTATCAGGAGATACCGACGAAACTCAGAGATACGACGGTGTATCAGGAGATACCGAGGAAACCCAGAGATACGACGGGGTATCAGGAGATACCGACAAAACTCAGAGATACGACGGTGTATCAGGAGATACCAACAAAACTCAGAGATACGACGGTGTATCAGGAGATACCGACGAAACTCAGAGATACGACGGTGTATCAGGAGATACCGACGACGAAACTCAGAGATACGACGGTGTATCAGGAGATACCGAGGAAACTCAGAGATACGACGGTGTATCAGGAGATACCGAGGAAACTCAGAGATACGACGGTGTATCAGGAGATACCGAGGAAACTCAGAGATACGACGGTGTATCAGGAGATACCGAGGAAACTCAGAGATACGACGGGGTATCAGGAGATACCGACGAAACTCAGAGATACGACGGTGTATCAGGAGATACCGAGGAAACTCAGAGATACGACGGTGTATCAGGAGATACCGAGGAAACTCAGAGATACGACGGTGTATCAGGAGATACCGACGACGAAACTCAGAGATACGACGGTGTATCAGGAGATACCGACGACGAAACTCAGAGATACGACGGTGTATCAGGAGATACCGACGAAACTCAGAGATACGACGGTGTATCAGGAGATACCGACAAAACTCAGAGATACGACGGTGTATCAGGAGATACCGAGGAAACTCAGAGATACGACGGTGTATCAGGAGATACCGAGGAAACTCAGAGATACGACGGTGTATCAGGAGATACCGAGGAAACTCAGAGATACGACGGTGTATCAGGAGATACCGAGGAAACTCAGAGATACGACGGTGTATCAGGAGATACCGACGACGAAACTCAGAGATACGACGGTGTATCAGGAGATACCGAGGAAACTCAGAGATACGACGGTGTATCAGGAGATACCGACGACGAAACTCAGAGATACGACGGTGTATCAGGAGATACCGACGACGAAACTCAGAGATACGACGGTGTATCAAGAGATACCGAGGAAACTCAGAGATACGACGGTGTATCAGGAGATACCGAGGAAACTCAGAGATACGACGGTGTATCAGGAGATACCGAGGAAACTCAGAGATACGACGGTGTATCAGGAGATAACGACAAAACTCAGAGATACGACGGTGTATCAGGAGATACCGAGGAAACTCAGAGATACGACGGTGTATCAGGAGATACCGAGGAAACTCAGAGATACGACGGTGTATCAGGAGATACCGAGGAAACTCAGAGATACGACGGTGTATCAGGAGATAACGACAAAACTCAGAGATACGACGGTGTATCAGGAGATACCGACGAAACTCAGAGATACGACGGTGTATCAGGAGATACCGAGGAAACTCAGAGATACGACGGTGTATCAGGAGATACCGACGAAACTCAGAGATACGATGGTGTATCAGGAGATACCGAGGAAACTCAGAGATACGACGGTGTATCAGGAGATACCGAGGAAACTCAGAGATACGACGGTGTATCAGGAGATACCGAGGAAACTCAGAGATACGACGGTGTATCAGGAGATACCGAGGAAACTCAGAGATACGACGGGGTATCAGGAGATACCGACGAAACTCAGAGATACGACGGTGTATCAGGAGATACCGACGAAACTCAGAGATACGACGGTGTATCAGGAGATACCGAGGAAACTCAGAGATACGACGGTGTATCAGGAGATACCGAGGAAACTCAGAGATACGACGGTGTATCAGGAGATACCGACAAAACTCAGAGATACGACGGTGTATCAGGAGATACCGAGAAAACTCAGAGATACGACGGTGTATCAGGAGATACCGAGGAAACTCAGAGATACGACGGTGTATCAGGAGATACACCGTTGTATCTCTATGTGAATCTGGCCCTCTATGTTTGTGGGACTCTTCCAACAACCCCCCTTAGTTCATTTCATTTCCCTCTCCACGGAGTCCTGTAGATAGGCAACGTTCTGAACGGCACAAATCGAGGGATTGTTTGGCTTTCTGTTTGGCCTTGTAATGTTTTTAGGCTTTGTTGTCCCTGATGAGAGACGGAATTTGTTCAATGCCGATTGGTTTGGCCTTGTAATGCTGGCAGGCTGGCCGGCCCCTGATGAGCATTTGTATTAGTACAATGGCTCTCTCATTGTCCTCTAATAATTGTTCTAGTTTTAATGCTGTTCCCTACGCAACAAAAAAAGATTTTGGATATACAATGGAACCTCGGATTACGAGTATAATCCGTTCCAGGAGAATGCTCGTAATCCAAAGCACTCGCATATCGAAGCGAGTTTCCCCATAGAAGTCAATGGAAATGAAGATAATTTGTTCCGCATTGACTTCTATGGCAGGCAGTACCGCATGTGGCCAGAGATGGGGGGGGGGGGGGCGCCAGAGAGCCTTGGAAAAACAGAGGAACCTCGGATTACGAGCATAATCTATTCCAGGAGAACGCTCGTAATCTAAAGCACTCGCATATCGAAGCGAGTTTCCCCATAGAAGTCAATGGAAACGAAAATAATTTGTTCCACATTGACTTCTATGGCAAGCAATACCGCACGTGGCCAGAGGTGGGGGGGGGGGCGCCGGAAATACTCGCAAAGGTTCGGGGACAGCTCGGCTGAACTCGGAAAACCTCGGAAAGGCTCGGGAACTGAGTATTTCACAGTTTTTCTGAGTATTTCCTAGCGGCTACGATCGGCTCTGCTCAACTCCGGTGCAGGCTCTCTATTTTTCCCCGGGCAGTTTTCCTGTAGGAAGCATGCACACGGCAGGGATTCCCGGACAAATGCTCTCCTGGCAGTTTTCCTGCCGGGAAAACCGGTCGTGTGTACGAGGCTTGAGGTTCTCTAACAAACCTCTGAGGACTTCACAGAACAGCTGTACAGTGGAACCTCGGGTTTAAGAGTAACTTGGTTTTGATTTGCGAGCAACTTTTTTTAATTTTTTTATTTTGACTCGGTTTGCGAGTGTTGACTCACAAGACGAGCAGAATTCAAGCTAAATAGGCCTGCAGTACCTCATTTGGCCTGAGGTACGGGGGTGCAGGAGCCGGGAAATGCCAAACATTGGCCTGCAGTACCTCATTTGGCCTGAGGTACGGGGGTGCAGAAGCTGAGCAGAGCCAAACATTGGCCTGCAGTACCTCATTTGGCCTGAGGTACGGGGGTGCAGGAGCCGGGAAATGCCGAACATTGGCCTGCAGTGCCTCATTTGGCCTGAGGTACGGGGGCACAGAAGCTGAGCAGAGCCGAACATTGGAATGCAGTACCTCGTTTGGCCTGAAGTACGGGGGCGCAGAAGCCGAGCAGAGCCAAACATTGGCCTGCAGTGCCTCATTTGGCCTGAAGTACGGGGGCGCAGAAGCCGAGCAGAGCCAAACATTGGCCTGCAGTACCTCGTTTGGCCTGAGGTACGGGGGCGCAGGAGCCGAGAAAAGACGAACAGTGGCATGCAGTACCTCATTTGGCCTGAGGTACGGGGCGCAGAAGCCGAGCAGAGCCAAACATTGGCCTGCAGTACCTCGTTTGGCCTGAGGTACGGGGGCGCAGGAGCTGAGAAAAGACGAACATTGGCCTGCAGTGCCTCATTTGGCCTGAGGTACGGGGGCGCAGAAGCCGAGCAGAGCCAAACATTGGCCTGCAGTGCCTCATTTGGCCTGAGGTACGGGGGCGCAGAAGCTGAGCAGAGCCGAACATTGGCCTGCAGTACCTCATTTGGCCTGAGGTACGGGGGCGCAGAAGCCGAGCAGAGCCAAACATTGGCCTGCAGTACCTCATTTGGCCTGAGGTACGGGGGGGCGCGGAAGCCAAGCAGAGCCGAACATTGGCCTGCAGTACCTCATTTGGCCTGAGGTACGGGGGCGCAGGAGCCGAGAAAAGACGAACATTGGCCTGCAGTACCTCATTTGGCCTGAGGTACGGGGGCGCAGGAGCCGAGAAAAGACGAACATTGGCCTGCATTACCTCATTTGGCCTGAGGTATGGGGGTGCAGGAGCCGGGAAATGCCGAACATTGGCCTGCAGTGCCTCATTTGGCCTGAGGTACGGGGCGCAGGAGCCGAGCAGAGCCGAACATTGGCCTGCAGTGTCTCATTTGGCCTGAGGTACGGGGCGCAGGAGCCGAGCAGAGCCAAACATTGGCCTGCAGTGCCTCATTTGGCCTGAAGTACGGGGGCGCAGAAGCCGAGCAGAGCCAAACATTGGCCTGCAGTACCTCGTTTGGCCTGAGGTACGGGGGCGCAGGAGCCGAGAAAAGACGAACAGTGGCATGCAGTACCTCATTTGGCCTGAGGTACGGGGCACAGAAGCCGAGCAGAGCCAAACATTGGCCTGCAGTACCTCGTTTGGCCTGAGGTACGGGGGCGCAGGAGCTGAGAAAAGACGAACATTGGCCTGCAGTGCCTCATTTGGCCTGAGGTACGGGGGCGCAGAAGCCGAGCAGAGCCAAACATTGGCCTGCAGTACCTCGTTTGGCCTGAGGTACGGGGCGCAGGAGCCGAGCAGAGCCGAACATTGGCCTGCAGTACCTCATTTGGCCTGAGGTACGGGGGCGCAGGAGCCGAGAAAAGACGAACATTGGCATGCAGTGCCTCATTTGGCCTGAAGTACGGGGGCGCAGAAGCTGAGCTGAGCCGAACATTGGCCTGCAGTACCTCATTTGGCCTGAGGTACGGGGGCGCAGGAGCCAAGCAGAGCCGAACATTGGCCTGCAGTACCTCATTTGGCCTGAGGTACGGGGGCGCAGGAGCCGAGAAAAGACGAACATTGGCCTGCAGTACCTCATTTGGCCTGAGGTACGGGGGCACAGAAGCCAAGCAGAGCCGAACATTGGCCTGCAGTACCTCATTTGGCCTGAGGTACGGGGGCGCAGGAGCCGAGAAAAGACGAACATTGGCATGCAGTGCCTCATTTGGCCTGAAGTACGGGGGCGCAGAAGCTGAGCTGAGCCGAACATTGGCCTGCAGTACCTCATTTGGCCTGAGGTACGGGGGCGCAGAAGCCAAGCAGAGCCGAACATTGGCCTGCAGTACCTCATTTGGCCTGAGGTACGGGGGCGCAGGAGCCGAGAAAAGACGAACATTGGCCTGCAGTACCTCATTTGGCCTGAGGTACGGGGGCGCAGGAGCCGAGAAAAGACGAACATTGGAATGCAGTACCTCATTTGGCCTGAGGTACGGGGCGCAGAAGCCGAGCAGAGCCGAACATTGGCCTGCAGTACCTCATTTGGCCTGAGGTACGGGGGCGCAGGAAAGAGCCGAAGTGTCCTGGGCCCTTTTTGGCCACTTTTGGTGCTTTCTGTCACCCCCCCCCCCCCCACCTCTGGCCACATGCGGTATTGCATCCCATTGAAGTCAAGCCAATCCTCTGCTCACGATCACGCCGTATGATTGGTAGTTGAAGGTCTCACTAGGTCCCGAGGTGGGTGTCAGCGATTTTTTGAGTATTTTCAAAAAAATAAAAAACACCAATGTATTAACCAATGAAAACATCCAAACAGGAGACCCCAAAACATGAACTCATTCCAGGCTCAACCAGGACCCCTCCCCCCCACCTTTAGAAACTTGCGGCAGGGTCCCAGCCACCCCCCCTTTTTTTTATTATAATTTTTTTTTCGTCTTAAGCCCCCCCACCTTTAGCAACTCGCGGCACGGGCCCGCCCCTGTTTTTTATTTATTTATTTTTGACTGACCCCCCCACCTTTAGAAACTCGCAGCAGGGGCCCATCCACCCCCCCCCCCTTTTTTTTTTAATTATTTTTTTTTTTTTCGTCTTAATCCCCCCACCTTTAGCAACTCGCGGCACGGCCCCGCCCCCGTTCTTTATTTATTTATTTTTGACTGACCCCCCCACCTTTAGCAACTCGCGGCAGGGGCCCCGCCCCCGTTCTTTATTTATTTCTTTTTGACTGACCCCCCCACCTTTAGAAACTCGCAGCAGGGGCCCATCCACCCCCCCCCCTTTTTTTTAAATTATTTTTTTTTTTTCGTCTTAATCCCCCCACCTTTAGCAACTCGCGGCACGGCCCCGCCCCCGTTCTTTATTTATTTATTTTTGACTGACCCCCCCACCTTTAGCAACTCGCGGCACGGCCCCGCCCCCGTTCTTTATTTATTTATTTTTGACTGACCCCCCCACCTTTAGAAACTCGCAGCAGGGGCCCGCCCTCCTTTTTTTTTTGTCTGACTTTAGCAACTGGCGGTGGAGAGAGAAAAAATAAATAAAGTTTAAATTGCTACATTTTAAACCCTAATTGGTTGGGACTTTTTATGAGGCCGTGGCCCTCCGGCACGTCGGCCTCCATCCCCGGCAACATGAAATAGGAAAGTGGGTGGTCCTAAATAAAGATACGGCCCCTCCCCCCTTCATGTGAATGGAAGAAGGGGATAGGAGGATGTGGGGATTATCGCGGTGCCAGCAAATAGAAACCAAAACACAGCAGATGTATAAAAATAAGAAAGATTTATTGGTTACAAAAAGGTAAAATTTGGTTCAAGCAAATAAACAGGACAATGGAGACGTGGGAGCAAAACATAGAGATACAGGTCAAAGATCAAGTCTACCCAACTAGTTTCGCCAGTCAATGGCTTCGTCAGGGGGATTTATGACACGGCCGTCTCAGTGAGTGGCTCTAGAGAAATAGAACAAGAGTAGTTTAACAATTTAGTCAAATCCATTAACCTCTTGACCACCGAGGACGTCCTCGGCTTTGTGCGGTGATATCTGAATGATGGGTGGAGCTACAGGCATCATTCAGATATCGCCGTCTTCAGCCGCCGATTCTCTGCACCATAAGAACGATCAAAGTAGCTGTTCCACCGCTTGATCGTTCTTATAGGCAGCGGGAGGGGACGTCCCCCCTCCTGCGCCATCTGGTGTATCTCCGGGCTCTCCCGTGCCATCGGGGGCCCGGAGAGCGAATCGGTCGGCGCTGGCTGGAAAGCATAGAGATGACTGGTGACCAGACGGTCACCAGTCATCTCTATGACCGGTGGAGGCCTGGGCGTGACGTTATGACGTCACGCCCGGTACCCGGAAGTAAACAAAGCCGCAATCGCGACTGTCGGAATGTGATCGGTGATTTTGTTTTCCACCGATTTCATGCGTGTAAGCCTGGAGGGAGGGGGAGGTCTTATTGACCCCGCCTCTCTCCATAAAGAGGACCTGTCACAGTGATTCCTATTACAAGGGATGTTTACATTCCTTGTAATAGGAATAAAAGTGATAAAAAAAAAAAGAAAAGTGTAAAAATAAAAAACAATAATTTAAAATAAAAATAAAAAACATTTTTTTTCAAAACGCCCCTGTCCCCGTTATCTCGCGCGAAGAAGCAAACACGCATGCAAGTCCCCGCCCACATAAAAAAAAAAAAAACGGCTTCACGAATAAAAAATAACAAAACAGTAAAGTTAGCCCAATTTTTTTGTAGAACGTGAAAGATGATGTTACGCCGAGTAAATAGATACCTAACTTGTCACGCTTCAAAATTGCGCACACTCATGGAATGGCGCCAAACTTCGGTAAGATTAAAAATCTCCATAGGTGACGCTTAATTTTTTTTTTTTACAGGTTACCAGTTTAGAGTTACAGAGGAGGGCTAGAGTTTGAACACCGTTTACATATGTGGGCGGGATTTACGTGCGCGTTCACTTCTGAGCGCAAGCTACCGGGGACAGGGGCGTTTTACATATTTTTTTTATATATTTGTTTTATTTTAGTTAATTTTTTTTATTTTTACACTTTTTTTTACATTTTTTTTTATATTTTTTTTATTTTACTTAATTTTTTTTTTTTCACTTTTTTTTTATCACTTTTATTCCTATTACAAGGAATGTAAACATCCCTTGTAATAGGAATGTGTGTGACAGGTCCTCTTTATGGAGAGAGGCGGGGTCAATAAGACCTCCCCCTCCCCCCACATCTCTCCTCCAGGCTTGAAAGCATGAGATCGGGAAAAAAAATTCACCGATCTCACGCTTTCAGCCGCGATTGAGTCTTGAGATGAGTGGTGACTGGTCTCTGGAAATCTCTATGCTCTTCATTCGGCGGCGGCCGATTCGTTCTCCAGGCCCCCGATGGCACGGGAGAGCCCGGAGAGGCACCGGATGGTGGTGGGAAGGGGGATGTCCCCTCCCGCCGCCTGTAAGAACGATCAAGCGGTGGAACTGCCGCTATGATCATTCCTATGGTGCGAACAATCGCCGCCTGAAAAAAAGGATACCTGACTGAATGATGCCTGTAGCTCTTCCCATCATTCAGATATCCCACCCACTGAAGTCCAGGACGTCATATGACGTCCTACGGTACGGAAGGGGTTAAAGGCGCACCACCGACCTCTGATTGGGGCTGGAGTCATTTTCCTTCCTTTTTTTCCGTTCTTTGTGAGAAAGGAACCTTTGAAGCTATCGGGGTGTCCTGTGATCCCCAATCATTGCCCACGGAATTATAATAGTTACATAGTGTTGTGGTCATTTTATGAAGACGTATTTAAAGCGGAGGTCCACCCTAAAATTAAACTTCATTTTAATAGCTTCCCTGTAATCGAAAATAAAACATTTTGTCAAAATATATATAATTCTTGCCTGTAAATTGCTGTTACTAGGCAGATTTGCTAATCTGCCTAGTTCCTGGACCGCAGTGGGTCTTCTGCCCTTCCTAAGCCGAGTGGCCTCCTGGGAAATGAGTGTTGTAACGGTCAGGGGTTAACGCCGTTACGATATTCCATTCCACCAACCCAAGACAGCTTCCGACACTCCACAATCCAGCAGACAGGACCCATTGGATTATCCCCAGAATAACGAGACACACACAGCTCTGTTCTCTGGTTCCAAACAGAATGAGACTTTAATGGTAAACTTAGGCTCTTTTTATACAGTTGAAAGCATGCTGCAGGAATCAAAGGAACAATGACACACTCCACCCACAACATCACACAATGGGTGCTAACGAGCCTCCAATACACATTTCTTGGGTAGACTTTCTGGCACCGAATCTACATGAGTTAATTACTATAACTGACAAGGCAGACGTTATGACTTCAGCTTATCTCACCTTCTATTCAATACACATTCCTTTAGTAAACATAAGTCAGACGTCTGACCTTTAGATTGTGCTAATTCACATCCCATATTATCATCAATAGACTTTCACACAATACAGTGTCAATTAGCATAGCACCATGAAATATCTTAGGAGCCAGGCTTAATTAACACAGTAGACAATAGAATGCAATCACAGCAAGCGTTATCACTACAGCCAGGTAGCCGGAGGTGATTAACATCAATTAACATCTTAACAGTATGGCCCGGATTCACATACATTGGCGCATTTTTATGCCGACGTAGCGCAGAGAGGCAAGCACCGAATTCACGAAGCACTTGCCTCCCAAACTGCGCTGGGTTCCCTCGGCGTAAGCCGTCGTAAGTGGAAGTGGGCGTGAGCCATGCTTATGAGGCGTGACCCCATGCAAATGATGGGCCGAGTGCCATACAAGTACTTAAAACGTAGGCGCATGTGCCGTCCCGTGGACGCATCCCAGTGCTCATGCTCAGAATCACGTCGGAACTACTCCCTAAGATACGACGGATCACTGCCTACGACGTGAACCTCTGCCTAGTCATATTCACGTACTACGTAAACTACGTAAAATACGACGGCTGTGTTCCCTGGTGCAGCCCTTTGCATGGATGCTGCTGAGTTACATCTCCTTTATGGGGCTTAACTTTACACCGGACGTATGACTTTACGCGCACTGCGTCGGACGCACGTACGTTCGTGAATCGGCGTATCTCCCTCATTTGCATATGTGAATAGAAAATCAATGGGAGCGCCAAGCGCGTCCAGTGTAAATATGCGCCCACTCTACGCCGGCGTAGGAGAGTTACGTTGGTCAGATGAAGCCTATTTTCAGGCGTATCTTGGTTTTAGTGTCCGGCGCATAGATATGACGGCGCATATTTACACTTACGCGGCGTATCTCGCGATACGTCGGCGTAAGTGCTTTGTGAATCCGGGCCAATGTGTCCCCACATTGAATGAATCACACTATTATTGACCTGTTGGGTTCAGAATTATAACCACCTGTAATATTTCAAGATATCCTGCAATACATGAATTATCATTACTGTCCCATCTCCTGTAACCCGAGATATAATTTCTCAGTCATCCTATGCCCCTAGTGGACATAGGATGACCCTAGACCCAAGAGTCATTGGTGAAGCTGGCACAGGAGTACCCCATATCCTTCAAGGGCCTCTGGGTCCCACGGGCCATTCCGTTACAAGTGTCATCATTTCCCAGGAGTCTGTGCGCTTTACTCTGCCACAAAATCTACGAGCGTCGTTCTACTGCGCAATGTGCGAGATCGAGAGGTGCATGCTGGGTAACTGAAAAACCAGGAGGACACAGGAACTGGGCTTCACATGCCCACAGCTATGATGGAAACGGCCACAAGATCGCAGAGGGGATATAAGATTCTTGGAAACAGAATTACCGGTAAGTCTAACTCTGGTTTTCCCGAATCGTCTTCCAGGACAGACCCTTGTTGTTATCAATTTTCTTCAAGATTGACAAAGCGGAATCCATTAATTGGTGGCCAGTCAGTGGTCGGTGGGCTTTGGGGCAGTTGCAGGGCTATTATCTCTGGACAGGTTAGTAGGGCCCATAATAACCCCCGGGGCTCATTCTGTATTTTCCTGAGATCTCTGTAGGACACGGAACTCTTTCCGACATTCAGCAAAGAGGAAAATGTTCTTTTGTGAGACACAATTCCCAGGCCCACCGGCCTTCTGAATGCGGCACCCTTATGCCGCGTACACGCGACCGTTTTTCGGGTTGTAAAAAAATTACGTTTGTGTGTGTGTCACAGCATTTTTCGGGTTCTGAAAAACGGGTAATTCTATTTTTTAACAACGTTTTTAACGTTGTCGTTTTTCGGGTTGTAAAATATGGTTGTGTGTGGGCTTTAACGACGTGAAAAACCCGCGCTTGCTCAGAAGCAAGTTATGAGACGGGAGCGCTCGTTCTGGTAAAACTAGCGTTCGTAATGGAGATCGCACATTCATCGCGCTGTAACAGACAGAAAAGCGTGAATCGTCTTTTACTACCACGGAATTAGCTAAAGCAGCCCCAAGGGTGGCGCCATCCGCATGGAACCTCCCCTTTATAGTGCCGTCGTACGTGTTGTACGTCACCGCGCTTTGCTAGAGCGTTTTTTTTTTACGATCGTGTGTAGGCAAGGCCGTTTTATCGATCGGGTTGAAAAAAACTTTGTTTTTTCTAGAGCCCGAAAAACGTCATTTTTTAGAACCCGAAAAACGGTGGTGTGTACGCGGCATGAGACTCAGATCTGTGCAAAGAATAAGAAGAATTGTGGTGAGTGAGAAATAAATTGGCAGCAAGTAAATCTAAGAAACGGCCGAATCGCCCCCTGAGAACTCGCTGCGCCGGGTAGACACGCTGGGCATTGGACCCGCCCCGCTGGTAATTGAATACAGCTACAGGAAAATGTTAGCAAAATGGTTTTGTTTCATGTTGGCCCCACATGTAACTCTTTCATGGTCTCCTTGGACATTTTTTTGCATGTTTCTTATGGCTACTTCTCGCCTATTTGCCAACTTTGCATTGGGGTTTCCTCTGTAGCCCCCTTGTCCCAAACAGGGGCCGGGGCCGCCATCAGGGGGGTACAGGCAGTACACCTGTAAGGGGCCCAGATGGCAACCCCTTTTTATTTTTTGTAAGAGGCCCGGAAGCAGAGGCGGCTCTCTAATTAGGCAAATTAGGCGGTCGCCTAAGGCCTCGCACTCACAGGGGCCCCGCGGCCGCCTAATTTGCCTGTGATGAATACTAATGTCGGGGTCATCAGATCTCTCTATTACTCCTCTCTCTTTCTCACCTCCCCCTCTCTCCCCCCTTTGCATTGGCTGAATATGTCTGATGTGGAGGAGGGTGCCCTGGAAGTGGTGCTGATCACCTGTGCGGTAGATCCGTGCGTTTTCTGCAGCCATTTTTCTTGCTTGAATTATTTTTCCCATTATGGGCATGAATGGGGCCTCATGCCTAAGTTTTGCCTAAGGCCTCACAACGCCTAGAGCCGCCTCTGCCCGGAGGTCCCCAGGGCCCCGGGTGGCAACTCCCCTTTTTTTTATAATTTTTTTTTAATATATATATATTTTTTTTATTAAAGGGTCCCCTTTTTTTTAATATACATTTTTATACATATATATTTTAATTTTTTTTATTAAGGGGCCCAGAGGTCCCCAGGGCCCTGGATGGCTACCCCCTTTTTTTTTTTATATATATATATATTTATTTTTCATTACTTTTTTTGTAAGGGGCCCAGAGTCCCCCAGGGCAACCCCCCCCCCCCCCTTTGTTTTCTTTTTTGTTCGTCATCACCCAAAGGCCCCCAGACCTCAATTTGCGGCGGCAGCACCCCCCCGCTTCTCAATTCACGCCCCCGCTTCTCAATTAGTGGCGGCACCCCCCGCGCTTCTCTGCCCCAGGGGGCCCCATGCCTGAAGCTGTGTAAGGGGCCCCATTATTCCTGATGGCGGCCCGACAGAGGCTAATATGTCAGTTTAGTTTCTGGTTGCGCTGTCGTTCGCTCAGACCGATTGTATCGTTTATCACCCGTTTTTTTCCCCAATCTCAATTCGGTTTGTGATTTCTCACGGTCACCAGGAGACGTCACCAACAATTCGAAGTTATGAATATTCATATTTTCTTCAGCCAATCCAGTAGAGTTGAACCTCCGAATCCGCTCCAGGAGAATGCTCGTAATCCAAAGCACTTGCATATCAAAGCGAGTTTCCCCACTGACCCTCCACATCTGCAGCCGCTGTCTCCTGTGCCAGCCCTTCCTGAAGGATCACCGTCCCGTGCCAGCCCTTCCTGAAGGATCACCGTCCCGTGCCAGCCCTTCCTGAAGGATCACCGTCCCGTGCCAGCCCTTCCTGAAGGATCACCGTCCCGTGCCTGACTGCTGTCACCACCCAGGCACTCCTACCTCGCTGTGCCCCCGAGCTCCCTGTCCCCACTCCAGCAGCTCCTGAGCCAGGGCTGTAAGAGAGGCCTCCTCCTGCAAACTAGGCTCTGACTACCGTTCTCGTACATGACAGGCTGTTTACGAAGCTCTCTGGTGCCCCCCCCCCCCACATATATGGCCACATGCGGTATTGCATGCCATAGAAGTCAATGCGGAACAAATTATCTTCCTTCCCATTGACTTCTATGGGGAAACTCGTTTTGATATGCGAGTGCTTTGCATTACAGTCATTCTCCTGGAACGGATTATTCTCGTAATCCGAGGTTCCACTGTATTAATATATTTTGTCAAACAGTGGCGGCTGGTGCTCAAAATTTTTTTTGGGGCGCAAACGAAAAAATATTGCAGCCTCACTGTGCCCATCAAATGCAGCCACTGTGCCATCAATTATTACCACTGTGCCACGCCATCAAACGCAGCCACTGTGCCATCAATTATTACCACTGTGCCACGCCATCAAACGCAACCACTGTGCCATCAATTATTACCACTGTGCCACGCCATCAAACGCAGCCACTGTGCCATCAATTATCACCACTGTGCCACGCCATCAAACGCAGCCACTGTGCCCATCAAACGCAGCCACTGTGCCATCAATTATCACCACTGTGCCACGCCATCAAACGCAGCCACTGTGCCCATCAATTGTCACCACTGTGCCATGCCATTAAACGCAGCCACTGTGCCCCTCAATTGTCGCCACCGTGCTAATTGTCGCCACTGTGCCCATTTTCACCACTGTACCCTTTGTCACCACTGTGCCCTTTGTCGCCTCTGTGCCCATTATCGCCGCTGTGCCCTGTAAAATGCACTTACCTTACTCCTTCCACATCCCTTGATGTCTTCTCCCGCCTTGGTGATGCTTCAGCCAATCAGGTTACCGATAACCAGAATCGGGGGGAACCTGATTGGCTGAGACGGCCGCCAGTCTTATCCAAGGGACGCCCCCCCCCGTACGTTCCGAGGATAAGACATCCGGGAGCCGAGGGCTGTACTCGGAAAGCCTATCAGAGCCGCTGGCCAACTTCCGCACAGCCAACCAGCTGCCGTTATTCAGGTGGTCGGCGCCCAATTCCCGACCATCTCTGAATAGACCAGCGGCAGCGGCAACAATAACATACATTCATGCAATGTTATTAGACTCAGTGGCGGGCGAGAGCCAGAGGGGCGGCGCTCCAGCGCCCTCTATGGACGAACCGCCACTGTATAATAAATCAGTGTTGCTTTTTATCTCTGCCCGTTGTTCAGGTTTACGGGGTTTCAGCGTTTCTCCTCCTCAGTAATCGCTACAAAACCAAAGACTGTATAGAGCCGATACATTTTTTATTTTGCAGCAGCCACATAATGAGATTGCGCTCCTGGGAAACGCGTAGGGAGGGAGCAGGCATTGCGAGCCATCAGTCCTGCCTGACAAATAGAAGAATAATTGAAGATTTTTTTTAATAAAAGCAGACATTTAGATAGAACAGTCGCATCTTCTATACGGGTAATTTTTTCGGAAGACGCGGAATATATACGACGGCTCTTTGGATCAGACATCAAACGCGGAGGCGCAATTTGGAAGGCCTGTTAATTTTTAGTGGAGGAGAAGATACATGGGCACCATTTGCGCCGCAGCCTGGAGGGTAGGCAGCTAATGAACGCGACGCGCTGGAAGCCTCTTCCGCTTCTCTCCTTGTCGGCTTTTGATCAGTGAAATAATAGCTCATTTACTGCGCCGCGGCCTCTCGCGTCTTCTGCTGTGACAATCTGTTCTCTTTCCTCGCCGCTTCTTCTCTTCTCAGCTAACCAACCGTATCGCGGCTCTAATAATTCCTCCCGTCTGCCATATTGCTTGTGTATATTTCCTGGCGCTCAGCTCCGCAGTCATGTCTGTCGTAGGCGCACGTCTTCGCTCCTCGCAGCGCGTAGGAAGGAAACTCTCCATGCTTATAAGGGTCAGAACGCCCCCAAACCATTGCTCAGTTTTCTGGTGGGTGCCGGGGGGGGGCGTTCAATCATCTGACAGTACTCTGGGTGCTGCGGAGGCGTGGTCCCTACACCCAGGACCGCACTTTGGGGGTCGCTCTCCCTGTTGGCTTTTAAATCCTAGGTGCTAAAGCACCGCGCATCATAAACAATTGCCACCATTTATCACCTTTATTCATCCTTTTTTCTCTTTCATTGCTGCTGATCTCCTGCAGCCTCTTTCAGCCACTTTATGTCTACATGCACATGCTGTAGTGGCTTCGAGCACTTAATGGGCTTAAGGATGGTGTCTGATGGGGCTCAGTGGTGTCTAATGGGCTCAGTGGTGTCTGATGGGGGTCAGTGGTGTCTGATGGGGGTCACTGGTGTCTGATGGGGGTCACTGGTGTCTGATGGGGGTCAGTGGTGTCTGATGGGGGTCAGTGGTGTCTGATGGGGGTCAGTGGTGTCTGATGGGGGTCAGTGGTGTCTGATGGGGGTCAGTGGTGTCTGATGGGGGTCAGTGGTGTCTGATGGGGTCAGTGGTGTCTGATGGGGTCAGTGTTGTCTGATGGGCTCAGTGGTGTCTGATGGGGGTCAGTGGTGTCTGATGGGCTCAGTGGTGTCTGATGGGGGTCAGTGGTGTCCAATTGGGCTCAGTGGTGTCTGATGGGGGTCAGTGTTGTCTGATGGGGGTCAGTGGTGTCCAATTGGGCTCAGTGGTGTCTGATGGGGTCAAATTGGGCTCAGCGGTGTCTGATGGGGTCAGTGATGTCTGATGGGGGTCAGTGGTATCTGATGGGGGTCAGTGGTGTCTGATGGGGTCAGTGGTGTCTGATGGGGGTCAGTGATGTCTGATGGAGGTCAGTGGTGTCTGATAGGGGTGAGTGTTTTCTGATGGGGGTCAGTGGTGTCTGATGGGGTCAATGGTGTCTGATGGGGTCAGTGGTGTCTGATGGGGTAAGTGGTATCTGATGGGGGTTAGTGGTGTCTGATAGGGGGTCTGATGGGGGTCAGTGGTGTCTAATGTGGGTCAGTGGTATCTGATGGGGGTTAGTGGTATCTGATGGGGGTCAGTGGTGTCTAATTGGGCTCAGTGGTGTCTGATGGGGTCAAATTGGGCTCAGCGGTGTCTGATGGGGTCAGTGATGTCTGATGGGGGTCAGTGGTATCTGATGGGGGTCAGTGGTGTCTGATGGGGGTCAGTGATGTCTGATGGAGGTCAGTGGTGTCTGATAGGGGTGAGTGTTTTCTGATGGGGGTCAGTGGTGTCTGATGGGGGTCAGTAGTGTCTGATAGGGGGTCTGATGGGGGTCAATGGTGTCTGATGGGGTCAGTGGTGTCTGATGGGGTAAGTGGTATCTGATGGGGGTTAGTGGTATCTGATGGGGGTCAGTGGTGTCTAATGGGGGTCAGTGGTGTCTGATGGGGTCAGTGGTGTCTGATGGGGGTCAGTGGTATCTGATGGGGGTCAGTGGTGTCTAATGGGGGTCAGCGGTGTCTGATGGGGGTCAGTGGTGTCTAATGGGGGTCAGCGGTGTCTGATGGGGGTCAGTGGTGTCTGATGGGGTCAGTGGTGTCTGATGGGGGTCAGTGGTGTCTGATGGGGTCAGTGGTATCTGATGGGGGTCAGTGGTGTCTGATGGGGGTCAGTGGTGTCTGATGGGGTCAGTGGTGTCTGATGGGGTCAGTGGTGTCTGATGGGGGTCAGTGGTGTCTGATGGGGGTCAACGGTGTCTGATGGGGGTCAGCGGTGTCTGATGGGGGTCAGTGGTGTCTGATGGGGTCAAATTGGGCTCAGCGGTGTCTGATGGGGGTCAGTGGTGTCTGATGGGGGTCAGTGGTGTCTGATGGGGGTTAGTGGTATCTGATGGGGGTCAGTGGTATCTGAAGGGGTCAGTGGTATCTGATGGGGGTCAATGGTGTCTGATGGGGGTCAGTGGTGTCTAATGGGGGTCAGTGGTGTCTGATGGGGGTCAGTGGTGTCTGATGGGGGTCAGTGATGTCTGATGGGGGTCAATGTTGTCTGATGGGGGTCAGTGGTGTCTGATGGGGGTCAGTGGTATCTGATGGGGTCAGTGATGTCTGATGGGGGTCAATGGTATCTGATAGGGGTCAGTGGTGTCTGATAGGGGGTCTGATGGGGGTCAGTGGTATCTGATGGGGGTCAGTGGTGTCTGAAGGGGTCAGTGGTATCTGAAGGGGTCAGTGGTATCTGATGGGGGTCAGTGGTATCTGAAGGGGTCAGTGGTATATGATGGGGGTCAGTGGTATCTGATGGGGGTCAATGGTGAACTTCTCCTCCGAGGGGCTCCCGCTGCACATTCTGGAACACAGAATGTTGTCAGATAAAAGCACCTGAACCCGCGGCGCACATTCCTTCCTCCGTCAATGTTCCCGGCACAGGAGGATCATTAATCACAGATCGGTGCCCCTGACAGGTGGACTCCGAGTGATTGACAGGCAGGAGAGAGAGAACCGCGAGACGGCGAGAGGAACGTCAACAGACGAGGCACAGCGATCGCCTCCCACCCCCTCATTACACGGAGATCTCTGGGGGGGGTATATATATATATAGAGTGAGTATACAAGAGAGGACGTCTCCATCCTCATTATTTGTATCAGAATCTCTGTGTAGCGAAGTCCCCGACCTCTAGAGGCCTTATGGTGACCTCCAGAATCATAGAGAGGTGACTTCCTTCTGTGTAGAGCGGGTTACCAGGCATGGTGGGTGTAATAAAAGCTGAAGCGACGGGCGCCAGACACTTTTTGAATGCAAAGAGATTTATTATCTCCTGAACAAGAACTGTGGGAGAGAGAGGGTCGGGGCCGGGACACCCTCAGGTAGATGCAATGATAATTGGCAGACTCCGAGACTTCTACAGGTAGACAGGGGAAGGCCTCCAGCCGGACCCCACTTCTGTATAGGTGGGTCTCTCACTGTAGGTCTTCACTCACCGAGCTCCCGGTCTCTCATTAGACTCCCAGACCCAATCGCCACTGGATCTCCTGAGCTCTTCCACTTCCATAACTCTGTATCTTCCTCAAGCTTCACCGCCGCTTCCCTGCTGGGTCCCTGGCTTGGCATTCACAGACACTCCTCAAGCTTCCCTGCTGGGTTCCTGGCTTGGCACTCACAGATACTCCTCAAGCTTCACCGCCGCTTCCCTGCTGGGTCCCTGGCTTGGCACTCACAGACACTCCTCAAGCTTCCCTGCTGGGTTCCTGGCTTGGCACTCACAGATACTCCTCAAGCTTCACCGCCGCTTCCCTGCTGGGTCCCTGGCTTGGCACTCAAAAATACTCCTCAAACGTCACCTCCGCTTCCCTGCTGGGTTCCTGGCTTGGCACTCACAGATACTCCTCAAGCTTCACCGCCGCTTCCCTGCTGGGTCCATGGCTTGGCACTCACAGATACTCCTCAAGCTTCACCGCCGCTTCCCTGCTGGGTCCCTGGCTTGGCACTCACAGATACTCCTCAAGCTTCACCGCCGCTTCCCTGCTGGGTCCCTGGCTTGGCACTCACAGATACTCCTCAAGCTTCACCGCCGCTTCCCTGCTGGGTCCCTGGCTTGGCACTCACAGATACTCCTCAAGCTTCACCGCCGCTTCCCTGCTGGGTCCATGGCTTGGCACTCACAGACACTCCTCAAGCTTCACCGCCGCTTCTCTGCTGGGTCCATGGCTTGGCACTCACAGATACTCCTCAAGCTTCACCGCCGCTTCCCTGCTGGGTCCCTGGCTTGGCACTCACAGATACTCCTCAAGCTTCACCGCCGCTTCCCTGCTGGGTCCCTGGCTTGGCACTCACAGATACTCCTAAAGCTTCACCGCCGCTTCCCTGCTGGGTCCCTGGCTTGGTACTCACAGATACTCCTCAAGCTTCACCTCCGCTTCCCTGCTGGGTCCATGGCTTGGCATTCACAGATACTCCTCAAGCTTCACCGCCGCTTCCCCGCTGGGTCCATAGCATGGCACTCACAGATACTCCTCAAGCTTCCCTGCTGGGTTCCTGGCTTGGCACTCACAGATACTCCTCAAGCTTCACCGCCGCTTCCCTGCTGGGTCCCTGGCTTGGCACTCACAGATACTCCTCAAGCTTCACCGCCGCTTCCCTGCTGGGTCCCTGGCTTGGCACTCAAAAATACTCCTCAAACGTCACCTCCGCTTCCCTGCTGGGTTCCTGGCTTGGCACTCACAGATACTCCTCAAGCTTCACCGCCGCTTCCCTGCTGGGTCCATGGCTTGGCACTCACAGATACTCCTCAAGCTTCACCGCCGCTTCCCTGCTGGGTCCCTGGCTTGGCACTCACAGATACTCCTCAAGCTTCACATCCGCTTCCCTGCTGGGTCCCTGGCTTGGTACTCACAGATACTCCTCAAGCTTCCCTGCTGGGTTCCTGGCTTGGCACTCACAGATACTCCTCAAGCTTCACCGCCGCTTCCCTGCTGGGTCCATGGCTTGGCACTCACAGATACTCCTCAAGCTTCACATCCGCTTCCCTGCTGGGTCCCTGGCTTGGTACTCACAGATACTCCTCAAGCTTCACCGCCGCTTCCCTGCTGGGTCCATGGCTTGGCACTCACAGATACTCCTCAAGCTTCACCGCCGCTGACATGCTGGGTCCCTGGCAACAAATTTTTGCAAATAATAAAACTAAACACATTTTTTTGCTCTGCACATGTCTGATGTGAAGCGCACCCTCCATGCGCAGCAGGGGGGGGCAGAGCGGGGCATGCATCAGCAGCGGTGGAGGGGGGCAGAGCGGGGCATGCATCAGCAGCGGTGGAGGGGGGGCAGAGCGGGGCATGCATCAGCAGCGGTGTAGGGGGGCAGCGGTGGAGGGGGGGCAGAGCGGGGCATGCATTAGCAGCGGTGGAGGGGGGCAGCGGTGGAGGGGGGGCAGAGCGGGGCATGCATCAGCAGCGGTGGAGGGGGGCAGAGCGGGGCATGCATCACCAGCGGTGGAGGGGGGGCAGAGCGGGGCATGCATCAGCAGTGGTGGAGGGGGGCAGAGCGGGGCATGCATCACCAGCGGTGGAGGGGGGGCAGAGCGGGGCATGCGCAGGGGGGGGCAGAGCGGGGCATGCATCAGCAGCGGTGGAGGGGGGCAGCGGTGGAGGGGGGCAGAGCGGGGCATGCATCAGCAGCGGTGGAGGGGGGGCAGAGCGGGGCATGCATCAGCAGCGGTGGAGGGGGGCAGCGGTGAAGGGGGGGCAGAGCGGGGCATGCATCAGCAGCGGTGGAGGGGGGCAGCGGTGGAGGGGGGGCAGAGCGGGGCATGCATCAGCAGCGGTGGAGGGGGGCAGCGGTGGAGGGGGGGCAGAGCGGGGCATGCATCAGCAGCGGTGGAGGGGGGCAGAGCGGGGCATGCATCACCAGCGGTGGAGGGGGGGCAGAGCGGGGCATGCATCAGCAGTGGTGGAGGGGGGCAGAGCAGGGCATGCATCACCAGCGGTGGAGGGGGGGCAGAGCGGGGCATGCGCAGGGGGGGGGCAGAGCGGGGCATGCATCAGCAGCGGTGGAGGGGGGCAGCGGTGGAGGGGGGCAGAGCAGGGCATGCATCAGCAGCGGTGGAGGGGGGGGCAGCAGTGGAGGGGGGGCAGGTCCATATACTTGCCCTGGGCACTGGATCTGCCCCGGTGCCAGGTACGTATCTCCCTTGTAGGGAGGTCTTCGTTGCATTTTTTCCTAATATAGAGTCTCAGATACTCTTTATAATGTATCGAAACTCAAGAACTAAACTTTTCGGGACTCGAAAGCGAACACTGCGTCCTCAGGTGTCACCCCCTCCCCCGTCCCAACCACGGCCACCATTTTTTTTCTTCGCTGTCTTCTATGTGATGTTCTTAAATGAAAGGATTGTAATGAAGGTGAAGGTTTCTCTGGGCTCTCTGCTGGTGTCTCGTCTCGTCTATTTCACAGGCCGTGACCTCTCTTCCGTGTTGCTGGAGGAGAATTTCCAGAAGCGGAGGAGAAAAAAACATAAAAAAACATAAAGCCATTATCACAAGCTTTCGGCGGGAGCCTGAGATGACACGGCTCACAATATATATAGAGAATGATTTCAGCCCCTTGGGGTTGTTTTAATGGTTATTATTTTATATGATTTTATATCCTTGTATTAAAGTCAATCATTTTATCCTGATGTTCTGCATTGTTCTGCTAATTGATAGCGGTGACAGCGAGAATTGCTGCGTTCTCCCCAGGCAGACGCGCGATGAGCACCTAGTAAAGTAAACGCTCTCAATCAACATTCATTCTTTTTAATCTTTATGTTGTTAGAATTAGTAACTTCATAGGAAGGGAGATTATATTTCCTTGTGTTTAGGTGTCTCCTCCAAACAGTTCCTCCACCAAACAGTTCCTCCTCCAAACAGTTCCTCCTCCAAACAGTTCCTCCTCCAAACAGTTCCTCCTCCAAACAGTTCCTCCTCCAAACAGTTCCTCCACCAAACAGTTCCTCCTCCAAACAGTTCCTTCTCCAAACAGTTCCTCCTCCAAACAGTTCCTTCTCCAAACAGTTCCTCCTCCAAACAGTTCCTCCTCCAAACAGTTCCTCCTCCAAACAGTTCCTCCACCAAACAGTTCCTCCTCCAAACAGTTCCTCCACTAAACAATTCCTCCTCCAAACAGTTCCTCCACCAAACAGTTCCTCCTCCAAACAGTTCCTCCTCCAAACAGTTCCTCCCCCAAACAGTTCCTCCTCCAAACAGTTCCTCCACCAAACAGTTCCTCCCCCAAACAGTTCCTCCCCCAAACAGTTCCTCCCCCAAACAGCTCCTCCTCCAAACAGTTCCTCCCCCAAACAGTTCCTCCTCCAAACAGTTCTTCCCCCAAACAGTTCCTCCCCCAAACAGTTCCTCCACCAAACAGTTCCTCCTCCAAACAGCTCCTCCTCCAAACAGTTCCTCCCCCAAACAGTTCCTCCTCCAAACAGTTCTTCCCCCAAACAGTTCCTCCCCCAAACAGTTCCTCCTCCAAACAGCTCCTCCTCCAAACAGTTCCTCCCCCAAACAGTTCCTCCTCCAAACAGTTCCTCCTCCAAACAGTTCCTCCACCAAACAGTTCCTCCTCCAAACAGTTCCTCCTCCAAACAGTTCCTCCACCAAACAGTTCCTCCACCAAACAGTTCCTCCTCCAAACAGTTCCTCCTCCAAACAGTTCCTCCACCAAACAGTTCCTCCACCAAACAGTTCCTCCTCCAAACAGTTTCTCCACCAAACAGTTCCTCCTCCAAACAGTTCCTCCCCCAAACAGCTCCTCCACCAAACAGTTCCTCCTCCAAACAGATCCTCCTCCAAACTGTTCCTCCACCAAACAGTTCCTCCTCCAAAAAGTCCCTTCTCCAAACAGTTCCTCCTCCAAACAGTTCCTCCTCCAAACAGTTCCTCCACCAAACAGTTCCTCCACCAAACAGTTCCTCCACCAAACAGCTCCTTCTCCAAACAGTTCCTCCACCAAACAGTTCCTCCTCCAAACAGCTCCTCCTCCAAACAGTTCCTCCCCCAAACAGCTCCTCCCCCAAACAGATCCTCCTCCAAACAGTTCCTCCCCCAAACAGCTCCTCCCCCAAACAGATCCTCCTCCAAACAGTTCCTCCTCCAAACAGATCCTCCTCCAAACTGTTCCTCCACCAAACAGTTCCTCCTCCAAAAAGTCCCTTCTCCAAACAGTTCCTCCTCCAAACAGTTCCTCCTCCAAACAGTTCCTCCACCAAACAGTTCCTCCACCAAACAGTTCCTCCACCAAACAGCTCCTTCTCCAAACAGTTCCTCCACCAAACAGTTCCTCCTCCAAACAGCTCCTCCTCCAAACAGTTCCTCCCCCAAACAGCTCCTCCCCCAAACAGTTCCTCCTCCAAACAGTTCCTCCCCCAAACAGCTCCTCCTCCAAACAGTTCCTCCTCCAAACAATTCCTCCTCCAAACAGTTCCTCCTCCAAACAGTTCCTCCTCCAAACAGTTTCTCCCCCAAACAGTTCCTCCTCCAAACAGTTCCTCCTCCAAACAGCTCCTCCTCCAAACAGTTCCTCCCCCAAACAGTTCCTCCTCCAAACAGTTCCTCCTCCAAACAGTTCCTCCCCCAAACAGTTCCTCCTCCAAACAGTTCCTCCTCCAAACAGCTCCTCCACCAAACAGTTCCTCCTCCAAACAGTTTCTCCCCCAAACAGTTCCTCCTCCAAACAGTTCCTCCCCCAAACAGCTCCTCCTCCAAACAGCTCCTCCCCCAAACAGCTCCTCCTCCAAACAGTTCCTCCTCCAAACAGTTCCTCCCCCAAACAGCTCCTCCTCCAAACAGTTCCTCCTCCAAACAGTTCCTCCTCCAAACAGTTCTTCCCCCAAACAGTTCCTCCCCCAAACAGTTCCTCCCCCAAACAGTTCCTCCTCCAAACAGCTCCTCCTCCAAACAGTTCCTCCCCCAAACAGTTCCTCCTCCAAACAGCTCCTCCACCAAACAGTTCCTCCTCCAAACAGTTTCTCCCCCAAACAGTTCCTCCTCCAAACAGTTCCTCCCCCAAACAGCTCCTCCTCCAAACAGCTCCTCCCCCAAACAGCTCCTCCTCCAAACAGTTCCTCCTCCAAACAGTTCCTCCCCCAAACAGCTCCTCCTCCAAACAGTTCCTCCTCCAAACAGTTCCTCCTCCAAACAGTTCTTCCCCCAAACAGTTCCTCCCCCAAACAGTTCCTCCCCCAAACAGTTCCTCCTCCAAACAGCTCCTCCTCCAAACAGTTCCTCCCCCAAACAGTTCCTCCTCCAAACAGTTCCTCCTCCAAACAGTTCCTCCTCCAAACAGTTCCTCCTCCAAACAGTTCCTCCTCCAAACAGTTCCTCCTCCAAACAGTTCCTCCTCCAAACAGTTCCTCCTCCAAACAGTTCCTCCTCCAAACAGTTCCTCCACCAAACAGTTCCTCCTCCAAACAGTTCCTCCTCCAAACAGTTCCTCCTCCAAACAGTTTCTCCCCCAAACAGTTCCTCCTCCAAACAGTTCCTCCTCCAAACAGCTCCTCCTCCAAACAGTTCCTCCCCCAAACAGTTCCTCCTCCAAACAGTTCCTCCTCCAAACAGTTCCTCCCCCAAACAGTTCCTCCTCCAAACAGTTCCTCCTCCAAACAGCTCCTCCACCAAACAGTTCCTCCTCCAAACAGTTTCTCCCCCAAACAGTTCCTCCTCCAAACAGTTCCTCCTCCAAACAGTTTCTCCCCCAAACAGTTCCTCCTCCAAACAGTTTCTCCCCCAAACAGTTCCTCCTCCAAACAGCTCCTCCTCCAAACAGTTCCTCCCCCAAACAGTTCCTCCTCCAAATAGCTCCTCCTCCAAACAGTTCCTCCTCCAAACAGTTCCTCCTCCAAACAGCTCCTCCACCAAACAGTTCCTCCTCCAAACAGTTCCTCCCCCAAACAGTTCCTCCTCCAAACAGTTCCTCCCCCAAACAGTTCCTCCTCCAAACAGCTCCTCCTAAAAACAGTTCCTCCTCCAAACAGTTCCTCCACCAAACAGTTCCTCCACCAAACAGCTCCTCCACCAAACAGCTCCTCCAAACAGTTCCTCCTCCAAACAGTTCCTCCCCCAAACAGTTCCTCCTCCAAACAGTTCCTTCTCCAAACAGTTCCTCCTCCAAACAGCTCCTCCACCAAACAGTTCCTCCTCCAAACAGTTCCTCCACCAAACAGTTCCTCCCCCAAACAGTTCCTCCCCCAAACAGTTCCTCCCCCAAACAGCTCCTCCTCCAAACAGTTCCTCCCCCAAACAGTTCCTCCACCAAACAGTTCCTCCACCAAACAGTTCCTCCTCCAAACAGTTCCTCCACCAAACAGTTCCTCCTCCAAACAGTTCCTCCACCAAACAGTTCCTCCTCCAAACAGTTCCTCCACCAAACAGTTCCTCCACCAAACAGTTCCTCCACCAAACAGTTCCTCCACCAAACAGATCCTCCACCAAACAGTTCCTCCACCAAACAGTTCCTCCACCAAACAGTTCCTCCACCAAACAGTTCCTCCTCCAAACAGTTCCTCCTCCAAACAGTTCCTCCTCCAAACAGTTCCTCCACCAAACAGTTCCTCCACCAAACAGCTCCTCCACCAAACAGCTCCTCCTCCAAACAGTTCCTCCACCAAACAGTTCCTCCTCCAAACAGTTCCTCCTCCAAACAGTTCCTCCTCCAAACAGTTCCTCCTCCAAACAGTTCCTCCCCCAAACAGTTCCTCCCCCAAACAGTTCCTCCCCCAAACAGTTCTTCCCCCAAACAGTTCCTCCTCCAAACAGTTCCTCCTCCAAACAGCTCCTCCTCCAAACAGTTCCTCCCCCAAACAGTTCCTCCTCCAAACAGTTCCTCCTCCAAACAGATCCTCCTCCAAACAGTTCCTCCACCAAACAGTTCCTCCTCCAAAAAGTCCCTTCTCCAAACAGTTCCTCCTCCAAACAGTTCCTCCTCCAAACAGTTCCTCCACCAAACAGTTCCTCCACCAAACAGTTCCTCCACCAAACAGCTCCTTCTCCAAACAGTTCCTCCACCAAACAGTTCCTCCTCCAAACAGCTCCTCCTCCAAACAGTTCCTCCCCCAAACAGTTCCTCCTCCAAACAGGTCCTCCTCCAAACAGTTTCTCCCCCAAACAGTTTCTCCCCCAAACAGTTCCTCCTCCAAACAGTTCCTCCACCAAACAGTTCCTCCTCCAAACAGTTCCTCCACCAAACAGTTCCTCCTCCAAACAGTTCCTCCACCAAACAGTTCCTCCACCAAACAGCTCCTCCACCAAACAGCTCCTCCTCCAAACAGCTCCTCCACCAAACAGTTCCTCCTCCAAACAGTTCCTCCTCCAAACAGTTCCTCCTCCAAACAGTTCCTCCTCCAAACAGTTCCTCCCCCAAACAGTTCCTCCCCCAAACAGTTCCTCCCCCAAACAGTTCTTCCCCCAAACAGTTCCTCCTCCAAACAGTTCCTCCTCCAAACAGCTCCTCCTCCAAACAGTTCCTCCCCCAAACAGTTCCTCCTCCAAACAGTTCCTCCTCCAAACAGATCCTCCTCCAAACAGTTCCTCCACCAAACAGTTCCTCCTCCAAAAAGTCCCTTCTCCAAACAGTTCCTCCTCCAAACAGTTCCTCCTCCAAACAGTTCCTCCACCAAACAGTTCCTCCACCAAACAGTTCCTCCACCAAACAGCTCCTTCTCCAAACAGTTCCTCCACCAAACAGTTCCTCCTCCAAACAGCTCCTCCTCCAAACAGTTCCTCCCCCAAACAGTTCCTCCTCCAAACAGGTCCTCCTCCAAACAGGTCCTCCTCCAAACAGTTTCTCCCCCAAACAGTTCCTCCTCCAAACAGTTCCTCCACCAAACAGTTCCTTCTCCAAACAGTTCCTCCACCAAACAGTTCCTTCTCCAAACAGTTCCTTCTCCAAACAGCTCCTCCACCAAACAGTTCCTCCTCCAAACAGTTCCTTCTCCAAACAGTTCCTCCACCAAACAGTTCCTCCCCCAAACAGTTCCTCCTCCAAACAGTTCCTCCACCAAACAGTTCCTTCTCCAAACAGTTCCTCCACCAAACAGTTCCTTCTCCAAACAGTTCCTCCTCCAAACAGTTCCTCCACCAAACAGTTCCTTCTCCAAACAGTTCCTCCACCAAACAGTTCCTTCTCCAAACAGTTCCTCCTCCAAACAGTTCCTCCTCCAAACAGTTCCTCCACCAAACAGTTCCTTCTCCAAACAGTTCCTTCTCCAAACAGTTCCTCCTCCAAACAGTTCCTCCACCAAACAGTTCCTCCTCCAAACAGTTCCTCCTCCAAACAGTTCCTCCCCCAAACAGTTCTTCCCCCAAACAGTTCCTCCTCCAAACAGTTCCTCCTCCAAACAGTTCCTCCTCCAAACAGTTCCTCCTCCAAACAGTTCTTCCCCCAAACAGCTCCTCCACCAAACAGTTCCTCATTGGTGTCAGTGGGAGGAATAGTGTCCCATCATTGGTGTCAGTGTGAGGAATAGTGTCCTATCATTGGTGTCAGTGGGAGGAATAGTGTCCCATCATTGGTGTCAGTGTGAGGAATAGTGTCCTATCATTGGTGTCAGTGGGAGGAATAGTGTCCCATCATTGGTGTCAGTGGGAGGAATAGTGTCCCATCATTGGTGTCAGTGGGAGGAATAGTGTCCCATCATTGGTGTCAGTGGGAGGAATAGTGTCCCATCATTGGTGTCAGTGGGAGGAATAGTGTCCCATCATTGGTGTCAGTGGAAGGAATAGTGTCCCATCATTGGTGTCAGTGGGAGGAATAGTGTCCCATCATTGGTGTCAGTGGGAGGAATAGTGTCCCATCATTGGTGTCAGTGGGAGGAATAGTGTCCCATCATTGGTGTCAGTGGCCTTCACCTCTATGGTAATCACACAGGCAGTACAGATAGAGAAGGACTCTCGGGTTGGGGATCGGGATGTCTCTATCTGGAGATATTCGGGAAGAGTGATCAGCACACCATCCGGCGCGGCTCCGGACTCGATATAATGTAACAGAACCAGAAGGAATATTATAGGAACGTTTTATTAAAGCGGCGGAGTCGATGGGAACGGCCCGTCACCGGGAGGACCGGAGAAGCACCGGGATGTGTTCATGGAAAGAAACGCTCTTTTTATTGGTCTTCCATAAATCGGGATTACGCTGCGCGGTGCCTCTGTGTTTTGTTGCATTATACGTGTCACGTCCGGCGGAATTATCCTCCGACAAGGCGAAATATTGGGCTGTACCGCACTGTACACCGCGCCGCACCCCCCCCCCCCCCCCGGCATCATATGGGAAGCATTATCCACAAACACACAAGACGTTCGGAGGAAGGAGCTCAGGTGACCTTTTATCATTTTAAGGTCATTTTTGTTTTGGAGAGTTTCTTTCCGATCGGGGGAAGGGATCACAAGTGGTGTCGGGTGCAGCATACAAATTGGTTGAAATATCACCGAGGAAGAGAATTGAAAAGGTGTTGTTCCGGTGTGGACAGGAGCCGGATTTGCTGTAAAAAGGGTTAGGGGGGGTAGGGTTAGGATTAGGATTAGGGTTAGGGGTAGGGGTAGGGTTAGGGTTCAGGTTAGGGGTAGGGGGGTTAGGGGTAGGGTTAGGGGGGGTAGGGGTAGGGGGGTTAGGGGTAGGGTTAGGGGGGTTAGGGTTTCCCATTTCTGGTGAACCTTGAACTCCTTGCTCCTCCCACAAATTTCCAATTTAAGCCATGCCATGTCTGGTGAACCTTGCTTCTCCCATGAACTTCCTATTTAATCTATGCCGTTTTTCGTGAACCTTGAACTCCTTGCTCCTCCCCAGGGGCATCGGGAGGGGGTGGCTAGGGGGGGGGCTGGAGCCCCGAATGTGACCCCGAAAAGCCCAGAGTTTCATGTTTGCAAGGCACCATTGTTAGCCCCGAGCGAGCGGCGGGATTGATCTGATCACGAGTGCCGCCGAATGTGGCTGAGTGCAGGTCCCGCCTTCTGGAGCCTGCGCAATGCCTATGATGGACGTCCCACTGGTCCAATGCCGGGACCGCGGGACGTGTGACGTCCACCATAGGCGCTGTAGGTTCCAGAAGGCGGGAATTACAATGCGGCCGCCGCGCCACATCCCTGCTCGGCACTTGGGCAGGCGGCTCTCCTCCTCTGCTCCCCTCTCCTCTTCAGCTCTCCTCCCCCCCAGGATTCTCAGCTCTCCTCCCCCACAGGCTCTTCAGCTCTCCTCCCCCACAGGCTCCTCGGCTCTCCTCCACCCCAGGCTCTTCAGCTCTCCTCCCCCACAGGCTCCTCGGCTCTCCTCCACCCCAGGCTCTTCAGCTCTCCTCCCCCACAGGCTCCTCGGCTCTCCTCCCCCACAGGCTCTTCAGCTCTCCTCCCCCACAGGCTCCTCGGCTCTCCTCCACCCCAGGCTCTTCAGCTCTCCTCCCCCACAGGCTCCTTGGCTCTCCTCCCCCACAGGCTCTTCAGCTCTCCTCCCCCACAGGCTCCTTGGCTCTCCTCCCCCCCAGGCTTCGGTCGATGTCTCTGCCCCTGAGGAGCAGAATGTGTTATCGGTCGATGTCTCCGCCCCTGAGGAATTCCAGTCTACGGCTAAGACTTCCAATTTTAAGGGGGCCATTTCACCTCCTATTGACAGCCAAATGGGTCCAAGGGGGGGGGGGCTAAAGTGGTTAAGGTAAATCCCGTGATAACAAAAAAAAGAAGGAAGGTTGCCGACGTCAGAGAATGCGATTCGTCAAATTTTCCCCATAAGGTCCGCGGACTCCGCCTGATATCTAGAAAGTTCCTTGTGTGCGCGACGTATGAAGAGGACGAAGAGCCGAGCGGCTGATCTGTGGTGTTAATAAACATTAGAAGATGATGGATATGAACAGCATGGGGAGCGACGCGTTTTAATGAGGATGTCAAATACAATGTAACACTTGTTATGATGGTGATATAGATTTCATTGATGTTGTGTTCGGAGGTTTGGACGCCTTTTAATCCCTTTAGAGAGAAATAAGCTTTTGATAAATTCTTTACGAGGGATTATTATTTTTTACATCAACTCTTAAAGCGGAAAACTTCCGCAGCAAGAAAAATACTAAGAACGTTAACCACTTCAACCCCGGATTATTTGGCTGGCCAAAGACCGGGCCTGTTTTTGCGATCCGGCACTAAGTCGCCTCAACTGACAATTGCGCGGTCGTGCGACGTGGCTCCCAAACAAAATTGGCGTCCTTTTTTTTCCCCACAAATAGAATTTTCTTTTGGTGGTATTTGATCACCTCTGAGTTTTTTTTTTTACCCTATAAACAAAAAAAAGAGCGTCAATTTAACCCTTTTCCCGCCGAGCGTATGCATATATGCGTCCTCGGGTTTCGGGGGTTAAACTGGGATGATGCCCACAGCTGCAGGCTACCGTTGTTTACAGCCGGCGATTGGCTATCCAGGCATAACAACCGATGCCCCCTCCCGCCGCCTCTCGCCGCGCTAACCGGGGCTTCCCGTCCCACCGGGAGACCCGAACCTCCATCCGGCGCCTTCTGTGTCCAGGCGCACACTGAAACGAAACCGGAAACGTCTTTGATTCAGTCTCCGCAATGTAAACACGGAAGCAACGTCATGACGTCACTTCCGGGATTCTCGGCTACCGATGGCGCCGGATTTAAAAAAGTACACCGTATTCAGAAACGCAGTTTTCGGCGATCTGAATACTTTGAAGTGCAAAGGAGGGATCGGGGGTCTTTTAGATAATACAAATACAAATAACACTAAATTAAAGATCCATAAATACACAAAAAAATTGAAATAACACTAAATTAAAGATCCATAAAATACACAAAAAAAATACAAATGAAACTAAATTAAAGATCCATAAAATACACAAAAAATAGAAATAACACTAAATTAAAGATCCATAAAATACACAAAAACAAATCATAAATACGCATAAAAAAATATAAAAATACAACGAAATGTACATTTAAAAATTCTTAAATACACAGAAATACAAAGATAAATAAATAAACAACCATAAATACAGAACAAGATACAAAGAACACTAAATCAAATAAACAATCCTAAATACGCATAAAAAAACGAAAATTTCAAAGAAAAGTATAGCATCTAAAATGTTTTTTTTTGTTACACTCACTTATGCATTAACGTGAAAAACCTTTGGCCTTTACAACCACTAATAAATAATAAATAATCTAAAAAAAAAAAAGCAGCAACAAAAGAAAAAAATTAACAAACAAATACTAAAAAAAAAACAACGGGAAAAAAATACAAAACACTAAATTAAATAAACAAACAAAAATACACACACAAAAAAATACAGAAAACACAAAAACAAATACAATTAGAAAAAAAAAATGCAAAGGACACTTTAACCAGTTCCCGACCCCCGCATGTACATATACGTCCACAATATGGCACGTACAGGCACATGGGCGTACACGTACGTCCTCGCCTATTAGCGGGTGGGGGGTCCGATCGGGACTTAACTGGTTAAACAAACATAAATACACAAACAATACTGGGATAGCATACGAATATCAAATCCCTGTTCAACTGGAACCCTCCTAATAATATAGATGTTAACACTAAATAAAAGATCCATAAAAGATCCATAAATACACAAAAAAATACAAATAACACTAAATGAAAGACCTATAAAATACACAAAAAATAGAAATAACACTAAATTAAAGATCCATAAAATACACAAAAAAATAGAAATAACACTAAATTAAAGATCCATAAAATACAAAAAAAATAGAAATAACACTAAATGAAAGATCCATAAAATACATAAAAAAAATACAAATAAAACTAAATTTAAGATCCATAAAATACACAAAAAAAATACAAATAACACTAAATGAAAGATCCATAAATACACAAAAAAATACACAAAAAAACTAAGTTAAAGATCCATAAAATACACAAAAAAATAGAAATAACACTAAATTAAAGATCCATAATATACACAAAAAAAATACAAATAAGACTAAATTAAAGATCCATAAAATACACAAAAAAAATACAAATAACACTAAATGAAAGATCCATAAATACACAAAAAAATACACAAAAAAACTAAGTTAAAGATCCATAAAATACACAAAAAAATACAAATAACGCTAAATTAAAGATCCAAAAAATACACAAAAAAATAGAAATAACACTAAATTGAAGATCCATAATATACAGAAAAAATATAGAAATAACACTAAATTAAAGATCCATAAAATACACCAAAAAATTTAAATAACACTAAATTAAAGATCCATAAAATACACAAAAAAATACAAATAACACTAAATTAAAGATCCATAAATACACAAAAAAATACAAATAACACTAAATTAAAGATCCATAAAATACACAAAAAAATGCAAATAACACTAAATTAAAGATCCATAAAATACATAAAAAAATACAAATAACACTAAATTAAAGATCCATAAAATACATAAAAAAATACAAATAACACTAAATTAAAGATCCATAAAATACATAAAAAAATACAAATAACACTAAATTAAAGATCCATAAAATACATAAAAAAATACAAATAACACTAAATTAAAGATCCATAAAATACATAAAAAAATACAAATAACACTAAATTAAAGATCCATAAAATACATAAAAAAACTACAAATAACACTAAAATGAAAGATCCATAAATACACCAAAAAATACAAATAATGCTAAATTAAAGATCCATAAATACACTATTTTTATTTAATTCACATTTTCCCTAAGCAGTCCAAAAAGCGTTATTTGGTTATAATAATTCCCCCCAGCGCACTCCTCCTCCTGCGTCTAGACGGAACTTCTCCCCGGTGGGACGGAAAACAAACAGCGGATTCTCAGATAATCTAAACAGTTTTTTCTCTATAAAAACACTCTGGATGCTGGATTGTGTTTTGCCTGCGGCGTGTTTTCTCTTTAGCGCGGCCGCACACAGGCCGCCTGGCGGAAGGGAAATCTCATTCTTATTCTCGGAGAGGCGGGTCGGTCGCGGCGCGGCGAACGGTTGAATGGAGATAAACTGAAACAAGCTGAAAACAAAAGCCACAAGCTGAAAGTTATGGCTTGATGTGCGTCAAGAGAGGAAGAAAGACCCCCCGGCCAGTGAGGGGGAACGCGGTCTATGCCGCCGACGCGCTCACGTACCTGCCTTCTATTCATTCACCGGCGCCGCGGATATAAAAGGGCCCATTCAGGCGCCGGCGAGCGACTCACTTAAGCTAAATTTAGCCGCTACTTGTAACCTTTTTTTTTCTCTCTCTCTCTCGGAAAGAGTCGGAACGCTCGGAAAGGCGCACAGAACTTTAGTTAGATGAAAGGTATAATTTTCTTTTAATTATCCTTCAGGGAAATGAAGTGATCGGTGGGAAGTGGCTGCGGCGGGTGTCAGGCGGCGGGTGTCAGACAGACTGCGCCACCATCGCCCACCGCCATTAATCACAACCAGATCTCTTTTATAACTTCCCATCAATCTTTCCAGAGATTCGCCTTCTTCTTACTACAGGAAATGATGGGAATCCAAAGTGTTACAATTCTTCACTTGAACGGGAGGGGAGAGTCGATCCGCCAATGGGGATCGACTGACAATGAGGTGCTCAACCTGTGGCCCTCCAGCTGTTGCGGAAACTACAAGTCCCATCATGCCCCTGCCATGCTTGTAACTGTCAGTTGGCTTGCAAGGTAATGGAGAAAGAAGTTGTACAACAGCTACAACATCATCTGGACACCCACAAATTACTTGACCCATTCCAGTCCGGTTTCCGTCCGGGTCACGACACCCGACACTTACATGACAATGGATGCACAAATAGGGTCAGTAATCAGCGGATCGCACCATCTGCTGCGCCTTCTACGCAGACTCCTCCCCTTTACCCCAAAAGAAGACATTGGCCTGGATTCACGTAACACTTCCGCCGACGTATCTCGAGATACGCCGCGTAATTGTAAATGTGCGCCGTCGTATCTATGCGCCGTGCCCACAGAACTAGATACGTCTGAAAATAGGCTTCATCCGACCGACGTAAGTAAGTTTCCTACGCCGTCGTATCGTGGGCGCATATTAACGCTGGCCGCAAGGGGCGCTCCCATTGATTTACGCGTCGAATATGCAAATGACTGAGATACGCCGATTCACAAATGTACTTGCGCCCGTTTACGTAAGGCGTACGTCCGGCGTAAAGTTATTCCACATCTAGGAGGCGCATCCCATGCAAAGGTATGGACCAGGGAACAGCCGTCGTATTTTACGTCGTTTACGTAGTACTACGTGAATAGGGCTGGGCGTAGGTTACGTTCAGTGATTCGACGTATCTTTCCGACGTGATTCTGAGCATGCGCACTTGGGGGGAGATTCAGATAGAGATACGCCGTCGTATCTCTGAGATCCGACGGTCGGATCTATGCGACTGATTCATAAGAATCAGTTCCGCATAGATCTCCCTAAGATCCGACCGGCGTAAGTGACTTACACCACTCAGATCTTAGGCTGCAATCTCCTGCCGGCCGCTAGGTGACGCTTCGGTTTTTTACATGACGCATATGCAAATTCCGATTTCCGCCGATTCAGAAACGAACGCCCGCTCGTTGCTTTTTTTTACGTCGTTCGCGTTCGGCTTTTTCTGGCGTATACTTACCCCTGCTATATGCGGCGTATCTAATGTTAAGTATGGCCGTCGTTCCCGCGCCGAGTTTTGAATTTTTACGTCGTTTGCGTAAGTCGGTCGCGAATACGGATGGACGTAATTTACGTACACGCCGAAAACAATGACGTTCTAGCGATGTCATTTGGAGCATGCGCACTGGGAAAAATCACAGCTGGCGCAGTACGATCGGCGCGGGGACGCGCCTGATTTAAATAATACACTACCCCTGGCCGCAGAATTTGAATTCCGCCGGGGGAGATACGATCCGCCGGCGCAAGTTTCGAGGTAAGTGCTTTCTGAATACAGCACTTGCCTCAAAAAATTGCGCTGGCGGATCGTAAATAAGATATCTATCTTATTTACGATCCGCGGATCTATCTGAATCTAGCCCTAGGAGCGTCCACGGGACAGCGCATGCGCCGTTCGTTTGGCCCATCATTTGCATGGGGTCACGCTTCATTTAAATGGATCACGCCCACCGTCCACCTACTTTGAATTAGGCCGGCTTACGCCTACGAATTTACGTTACGCCGGCGCAACGTTGGGAGCATTTTCTCCATCCGACTGGAGGAGAACCACTTGGCCTTCAGGAGAAAGATCAAAACCCATCTCTTCTGAGGGAATGGATACCAAGCGCCCCGAGGCGCCCAGAGTTCGCATGCGTTGCGCTATATAAGTTTCTCACTCACATTGAATGATTGACTGGATGACCATATTGGTATGTGTATGGCCGCCATTATATTTATTGCAATGCATGAGCCTGATAAAAATCCAAGGGAGACCCTTCCCCCATAGAGTTGTTGGGGAGCTCTAAAGGCGATTGTACAATGAGATTGTAACGCGCATGGTCGGCGTAAAGTTTATGCAAGGCATCTGAATAAAGATTTTAAAAATGTACTTTTTGTACAAAAACAAAAAAAACAACTCATAATAAAAAAGAAGCACTTTAAGTCTGTTGGAGCGGAAATCCCTCGTGAGCCGTAATCCTCCGCATAGGGCCGCCGCCGCCGCCGCACTTCATGCAGACATGATGCAAAATGAATAGAGAGAGGCGCAGAATGACAGCAACCATAAATGAAGAGACAGCAGGAGGCCGGGCTGGAGATACGCAGAGCAGATGAGACCACCAGAGGGACGCCGAGCGAGACGGGGAACAGATTATTCCTTATTACAGCGCTAAAGAGAAAACGTTTAGAAACCCGTGTCAGCCAATAGGATTCCACGCCACTGCTGTCATAGGAACGGAGATCCCTGATGGGTTGCCATTGGTTACTGCACTCCGCCATATCAATGTATTGGTGCTGATTTCTAAGTGCAATGATTCAGGGAAACCAATCAGGATCCATGGGCCAGATTCAAGAAGCAATTGCGCCTGTGTAACCATAGGTTACACGGCGCAATTGCTTACTTGCGCCGGCGTTACGAATGCTCCTGATTCAGAAACATCGCTACGCCGACTGCAGCCTAAAATCTGCGTGGCATAAGGCTCTTATGCCACGCAGATTTTAGGCTGCATTCTTACGATGCCCGCTAGGGGGCGCTCCCATTGTGCTCAGTGTATAGTATGCAAATTGCATACTAACACCGATTCACAACGTTGCGCGAGCCCTGCGTACGCAAATTACGTAGTTTGCGTACGTCGGGTTTCGCGTAACGTTGGCGCAGCCAATGCTATAGGATACCCACGTTCCCGCGTCGCGAGATTTAAAATCTACGTCGTTTGCGTAAGTGATTCGGGAATGGCGCTGGACGCCATTCACGTTCACTCTGAAGCAAATGACGTCCTTGCGACATCATTTGCCGCAATGCACGTCGGGAAAGTTTCCCGACGGAGCATGCGCTCTACGCTCAGCGCGGGAGCGCGCCTAATTTAAATGATTCCCGCCCCCGGCAGGATCATTTACATTGCGCGTGCTTACGCCGGGCAATTTTGCCGGCGCACCCTCGCAATTTACGGAGCTACTGCTCCGTGAATCGAGGGCAGCGCAAAATATTTGCGTGGGCGCAGGGCAAAATCGTTGCCCTGTGCCTCCGCAAATAAAGCGCAAATGTACCTGAATCTGGGCCCATGTTTATATTGGTTGGATGTCAGCAGAGTGAATTGTGATTGGCTGCTGTTGGTTTAATCCCCTTGAGAACAAGATCTCTGCTTTGATTGGTTGGTTGCTGTGGGTTACTCCCTGGTTAAAGGGTCCGTCCTGCCAGAATGGATGCTTTGACCATGGACATGTGCAGATAACTCCAGGGAAAATCCGATCGCCTCTCTGGGATTGTGAATGTAGCGCTCACCCCGAAGGAGCCGCTGATTCGTTTTGGGACCGGCTTTCTAAGTTACCTTCTTGCCTTGGTCTAGGGGTGACTTCTGCGAGTGTAAGTAAAGAGCGTGGGGCAGATCCACGTAGCGCGGCGCATTCCTCCGTCGGGCGTAGCGTATCTCTGATACACTACGCCGCCGTAACTTACAGCTTTTTTTTTTGTATCCCCAAAGAATTTGCGCCATAATTTACAGCGGCGTAGTGTAACTTTGGCGGCCTAAGGGCGCGCAATTCAAATGGATGTGATGAGGGCGTGTTTTATGTAAGTACGTCTTGACTCGACGTCAATGACGTTTTTTTTCAACTGCGCATGCGCCGTCCGTGGGGGTATCCCAGTGCGCATGCTCGAATATAAACCGGAGCAAGCCAATGCTTACGACTGTGACGTCATTCAACGCAAAGCCCTATTCGCGAACGACTTACGCAAACGACGTAATATTTTCAAATTTCGACGCGGGAACGACGGCCATACTTAACATAGGATACGCCTCATATAGTAGGGGTAACTATACGCCGAAAAAAGCCTTACGGAAACAACGTAAAAAAATTCGCCGGGCGGGGGTATGTTCGTGGATCGCCATATCTAGCTAATTTGCATACTCGACGCGGAAATCGATGGAAACGCCACCTAGCGGCCAGCGTAAATATGTACCTACGATCCAACGGCGTACTAAGACGGGGCATTTTGAAAATTACGCGGCGTATCCATAGATACGCCGGCGTAATTCGTTTGTGGATCTGGCCCCAAAGTGTCCGGACACCAATTCAGTTTTAAATGCTTTATTCCAAGGCCCAAACTGGCCAACATCAACATGACACACGATAGAGAAAGGCGGATGAGCGTAGAGGAACTTTTAGTGTCAGGCCTTGGATATGAAGAGAGAGCGAGCCTGCTCTCAGCAATGATATAGCTCAATTTGTCGCCACTCCAATCAGGGTGGGCAAAGTGCCCCCGGACAGGCAGCTATCTCAGGCCTGGCAGCCGGAGCGTCACTTGTGGATCACTGGGAGGAAACAGACCTCTGCCACAGGCCGGACTTAGGGCCTCTGCCACAGGCCGGACTCAGGGCCTCCGCCACAGGCCTGACTCAGGGTCTCCGCCACAGGCCTGACTCAGGGTCTCCGCCACAGGCCTGACTCAGGGTCTCCGCCACAGGCCTGACTCAGGGTCTCCGCCACAGGCCTGACTCAGGGTCTCCGCCACAGGCCTGACTCAGGGTCTCCGCCACAGGCCTGACTCAGGGTCTCCGCCACAGGCCTGACTCAGGGTCTCCGCCACAGGCCGGACTCAGGGCCTCTGCCACAGGCCGGACTCAGGACCTCTGCCACAGGCCGGACTCAGGGCCTCTGCCACAGGCCAGACTCAGGACCTCCGCCACAGGCCGGACTCAGGGCCTCCGCCACAGGCCGGACTCAGGGCCTCTGCCACAGGCCGGACTCAGGACCTCTGCCACAGGCCGGACTCAGGACCTCTGCCACAGGCCGGACTCAGGGCCTCTGCCACAGACCTGACTCAGGGCCTCTGCCACAGGCCTGACTCAGGGTCTCCGCCACAGGCCTGACTCAGGGCCTCTGCCACAGACCTGACTCAGGGCCTCTGCCACAGACCTGACTCAGGGTCTCCGCCACAGGCCTGACTCAGGGTCTCTGCCACAGGCCTGACTCAGGGTCTCTGCCACAGGCCTGACTCAGGGTCTCCGCCACAGGCCGGACTCAGGGCCTCCGCCACAGGCCGGACTCAGGGCCTCTGCCACAGGCCGGACTCAGGACCTCTGCCACAGGCCGGACTCAGGGCCTCTGCCACAGACCTGACTCAGGGCCTCTGCCACAGGCCTGACTCAGGGTCTCTGCCACAGGCCTGACTCAGGGTCTCCGCCACAGGCCGGACTCAGGGTCTCTGCCACAGGCCGGACTCAGGGTCTCTGCCACATGCCGGACTCAGGACCTCTGCCACATGCCGGACTCAGGGCCTCTGCCACATGCCGGACTCAGGGCCTCTGCCACAGGCCGGACAATTTAGGATTTGTGAATTCAGTTTGAGCTTATCCTCCCAGTCAGTTCAATCAATGTCACCCACTGACAATTAGAGCATACCTGTCATACGGTTAGGATCCTCTCAGCAGAAGGCAGGGACCCAGCAAGTTGCCGGGGCCCCTTTCGATAGCAGGAGGAGGCTCTGCATGGTACACGGCCTCGGCATGCAGGACATGGTGGCGGGGCCCATGGATGCGCATACCCTGAAGGTGGGTACCGCACCTGGAACTCAGGACCTGCAAGCAGAGCCCGCCAAAAATGGCTGCCCCAGATATACCCCCCCCCCCAGCATGCCCAACGAGGGAAGAACTCCTCTGATTGGCTGCTGGGAGCAGGTGGGTCTGCCAGAATCCCTCTAGCGCCAACTGCCGCCCAGGGGTGTCAACGTACCCCTGGAGCGCAGACTGACCTACAGGACCGATTCTGGAATGGACAGCAGCCTGAATTTCCATAATTTGTGAATGGGAGTAAAACTAACCCTCCCATTGCCCACTAACTTTTGGGTAGCGCCCGTACTGAAAGTAGGGGGGCGCTACATGTATATAGGAGTGTATATAGGATTGTATATAGGATTGTGTATATAGGAGTGTATATAGGAGTGTATATATAGGGGGTGTATATATAGGAGTGTATATATAGGGGGTGTATATAGGGAGTGTATATATAGGAGTGTATATATAGGAGTGTGTATATATAGGAGTGTGTATATAGGAGTGTATATATAGGAGTGTGTATATATAGGAGTGTGTATATAGGAGTGTATATAGGAGTGTATATATAGGAGTGTATATAGGAGTGTGTATATAGGAGTGTGTATATAGGAGTGTATATAGGAGTGTATATATAGGGGTGTATATAGGAGTGTATATATAGGAGTGTATATAGGAGTGTGTGTATATAGGAGTGTATATAGAAGTATATATATAGGAGTGTATATAGGAGTGTATATAGGAGTGTATATAGGTGTGTATATAGGAGTGTGTATATAGGGGTGTATATATAGGAGTGTATATAGGAGTGTATATAGGAGTGTATATAGGAGTGTATATAGGAGTGTATATATAGGAGTGTATATATAGGAGTGTATATAGGAGTGTGTATATAGGAGTGTGTATATAGGGGTGTATATATAGGAGTGTATATATAGGAGTGTATATAGGAGTGTATATAGGAGTGTGTATATAGGAGTGTATATATAGGAGTGTATATATAGTAGTGTATACAGGAGTGTATATAGGAGTGTATATATAGTAGTGTATACAGGAGTGTATATAGGAGTGTATATATAGGAGTGTATATATAGGATTGTATATATAGGAGTGTGTATATAGGATTGTATATATAGGATTGTATATATAGGAGTGTGTATATATAGGAGTGTGTATATATAGGAGTGTGTATATAGGAGTGTGTATATAGGAGTGTATATATAGGGGTGTATATAGGAGTGTATATATAGGGGTGTATATAGGAGTGTATATAGGATTGTGTGTATATATAGGAGTGTATATATAGGAGTGTATATATAGGAGTGTATATATAGGAGTGTATATATAGGAGTGTATATATAGGAGTGTATATATAGGAGTGTATATATAGGGGGTGTATATAGGAGTGTATATAGGATTGTGTATATATAGGAGTGTATATAGGGGTGTATATAGGAGTGTATATAGGATTGTGTATATATAGGAGTGTATATAGGAGTGTATATAGGAGTGTATATAGGATTGTGTGTATATATAGGAGTGTATATATAGGAGTGTATATATAGGAGTGTATATAGGAGTGTATATATAGGAGTGTATATATAGGAGTGTATATATAGGAGTGTATATAGGATTGTGTATATATAGGAGTGTATATAGGGGTGTATATAGGAGTGTATATAGGACTGTGTATATATAGGAGTGTATATATAGGAGTGTATATAGGAGTGTATATATAGGGGTGTATATATAGGAGTGTATATAGGATTGTGTATATATAGGAGTGTATATAGGGGTGTATATAGGAGTGTATATAGGACTGTGTATATATAGGAGTGTATATATAGGAGTGTATATAGGAGTGTATATATAGGAGTGTATATAGGAGTGTATATAGGAGTGTATATAGGAGTGTATATAGGAGTGTATATATAGGAGTGTATATAGGAGTGTGTGTATATATAGGAGTGTATATAGGAGTGTGTATATAGGAGTGTATATAGAAGTATATATATAGGAGTGTATATAGGAGTGTATATAGGAGTGTGTATATATAGGAGTGTATATATAGGAGTGTATATATAGGAGTGTATATATAGGAGTGTATATAGGAGTGTATATATAGGAGTGTATATAGGAGTGTATATAGGAGTGTATATAGGAGTGTATATAGGAGTGTATATAGGAGTGTATATAGGAGTGTGTATATAGGAGTGTGTATATAGGAGTGTATATAGGAGTGTATATATAGGAGTGTATATAGGAGTGTATATAGGAGTGTGTATATATAGGAGTGTATATAGGAGTGTATATATAGGAGTGTATATATAGGAGTGTACAGTGAGGAAAATAAGTATTTGAACACCCTGCTATTTTGCAAGTTCTCCCACTTGGAAATCATGGAGGGGTCTGAAATTGTTATCTTAGGTGCATGTCCACTGTGAGGCCCCGTACACACGACCGAGTTTCTCGGCAGAATTCAGCCAGAAACTCGGTCGGAGCTGGATTCTGCCGAGAAACTTGGTCGTGTGTACACTTTTCAGCGAGGAACCCATCGGGCCGAAAAGAGAACATGTTCTCTATTTCCTTGTTGTTCAATGAGGAAAGTCGGCCCGCCGAGCTCCTCGGCAGCTTCCACACTGAACTCGCCGAGGAACTCGATGTGTTTGGCACGTCGAGTTCCTCGGTCGTGTGTACGGGGCCTGAGAGACATAATCAAAAAAATAAATCCAGAAATCACAATTTATGATAACTATTTATTTGTATGATACAGCTGCAAATAAGTATTTGAACATCAATGTTAATATTTGGTACAGTCGCCTTTGTTTGCAATTACAGAGGTCAAACGTTTCTTGTAGTTTTTCACCAGCTTTGCACACACTGGAGGAGGGATTTTGGCCCACTCCTCCACACAGATCTTCTCTAGATCAGTCAGGTTTCTGGGCTGTCGCTGAGAAACACGGAGTTTGAGCTCCCTCCAAAGATTCTCTATTGGGTTTAGGTCTGGAGACCTTGATATGCTTCTTACAGAGCCACTCCTTGGTTATCCTGGCTGTGTGCTTCGGGTCATTGTCATGTTGGAAGACCCAGCCTCAACCCATCTTCAAAGCTCTAACTGAGGGAAGGAGGTTGTTGCCCAAAATCTCGCAATACATGGCCCCGGTCATCCTCTCCTTAATACAGTGCAGTCGCCCTGTCCCATGTGCAGAAAACCCCCCCCAAAGCATGATGCTACCACCCCCATGCTTCACAGTAGGGATGGTGTTCTTGGGATGGTACTCATCATTCTTCTTCCTCCAAACACGGTTAGTGGAATTATGACCAAAAAGTTCTATTTTGGTCTCATCTGACCACATGACTTTCTCCCATGACTCCTCTGGATCATCCAAATGGTCATTGGCAGGCTTAAGACGGGCCTTGACATGTGCTGGTTTAAGCAGGGGAACCTTCCGTGCCATGCATGATTTCAAACCATGACGTCTTAGTGTATTACCAACAGTAACCTTGGAAACGGTGGTCCCAGCTCTTTTCAGGTCATTGACCAGCTCCTCCCGTGTAGTCCTGGGCTGATTTCTCACCTTTCTTAGGATCATTGAGACCCCACGAGGTGAGATTTTGCATGGAGCCCCAGTCCGAGGGAGATTGACAGTCATGTTTAGCTTCTTCCATTTTCTAATGATTGCTCCAACAGTGGACCTTTTTTCACCAAGCTGCTTGGCAATTTCCCCGTAGCCCTTTCCAGCCTTGTGGAGGTGTACAATTTTGTCTCTAGTGTCTTTGGACAGCTCTTTGGTCTTGGCCATGTTAGTAGTTGGATTCTTACTGATTGTATGGGGTGGACAGGTGTCTTTATGCAGCTAATGACCTCAAACAGGTGCATCTAATTTAGGATAATAAATGGAGTGGAGGTGGACAAGGCAGACTAACAGGTCTTTGAGGGTCAGAATTCTCGCTGATAGACAGGTGTTCAAATACTTATTTGCAGCTGTATCATACAAATAAATAGTTATCATACATTGTGATTTCTGATTATGTCTCTCACAGTGGACATGCACCTACGATGACAATTTCAGACCCCTCCATGATTTCCAAGTGGGAGAACTTGCAAAATAGCAGGGTGTTCAAATACTTATTTTCCTCACTGTATATATAGGAGTGTATATATAGGATTGTATGATTTTTTTTTTAGGATATTTTTTTCCCCTCTTATTGGTTGAACTGGATGGATTGTGTCTTTTTTAAACCTGACTAACTGTAACATGTAACTATGTAACTGTGTAACATGTAACTGTGTAACTATGTAACATGTAACTGTGTAACATGTAACTGTGTAACATGTAACTGTGTAACTATGTAACATGTAACTGTGTAACATGTAACTGTGTAACATGTAACTGTGTAACTGTGTAACATGTAACTGTGTAACATGTAACTGTGGACGCAGGACTTAGCAGTTTATACCTCCCCCCCCCCCCCCCTCTTCCTTTACTGATGTATTGCTTGTGATTGGAGTGACACATTAGAGGAGGCGGAGTGAAGGGAAGCGATCGCAGGGAGGAACGCCACTTTGCAGAAAACACGCTGCAACCCTCATCCGTAAATAAACCTAATCCAAGAAGACAGAAGAATCCGAGTGTGATTTGTACAACTGACACTCTCTGCAACAGCAACATGACAGACCGGAGTCCACAGAGATCAACGCCGAGAGAGAGGAGAGATCAGGGGAGAGGAGACAGAGATAGAGGGAGAGAGGAGAGATCAGGGGAGAGGAGACAGAGATAGAGGGAGAGAGGAGACAGAGATAGAGGGAGAGGAGACAGAGATAGAGGGAGAGGAGACAGAGATAGAGGGAGAGAGGAGAGATCAGGGGAGAGGAGACAGAGATAGAGGGAGAGAGGAGACAGAGATAGAGGGAGAGGAGACAGAGATAGAGGGAGAGGAGACAGAGATAGAGGGAGAGAGGAGAGATCAGGGGAGAGGAGACAGAGATCGAGGGAGAGAGGAGGGATTGGGGGAGAGGAGACAGAGATCAGCGCTGAGAGAGAGGAGAGATCAGGGGAGAGGAGACAGAGATAGAGGGAGAGAGGAGGGATCAGGGGAGAGGAGACAGAGATCGAGGGAGAGAGGAGGGATTGGGGGAGAGGAGACAGAGATAGAGGGAGAGAGGAGAGATCAGGGGAGAGGAGACAGAGATAGAGGGAGAGAGGAGAGATCAGGGGAGAGGAGACAGAGATTGAGGGAGAGAGGAGAGATCGGGGGAGAGGAGACAGAGATAGAGGGAGAGAGGAGGGATTGGGGGAGAGGAGACAGAGATAGAGGGAGAGAGGAGAGATCAGGGGAGAGGAGACAGAGATAGAGGGAGAGAGGAGAGATCAGGGGAGAGGAGACAGAGATTGAGGGAGAGAGGAGAGATCAGGGGAGAGGAGACAGAGATAGGGGAGAGAGGAGAGAGATTGGGGGAGAGGAGACAGAGATAAAGGGAGAGAGGAGGTATCGGGGGAGAGGAGACAGAGATAGAGGGGAGAGAAATGAGAGATCGGGGGAGAGAAGACAGAGTGAGAGAGGAGGGATCGGGGGAGAGGAGACAGAGATAGAGGGAGAGAGGAGGGATTGGGGGAGAGGAGACAGAGATAGAGGGAGAGAGGAGAGATCAGGGGAGAGGAGACAGAGATAGAGGGAGAGAGGAGAGATCAGGGGAGAGGAGACAGAGATTGAGGGAGAGAGGAGAGATCAGGGGAGAGGAGACAGAGATAGGGGAGAGAGGAGAGAGATTGGGGGAGAGGAGACAGAGATAGAGGGAGAGAGGAGGGATTGGGGGAGAGGAGACAGAGATAGAGGGAGAGAGGAGGGATTGGGGGAGAGGAGACAGAGATAGAGGGAGAGAGGAGGGATTGGGGGAGAGGAGACAGAGATAGAGGGAGAGAGGAGGGATTGGGGGAGAGGAGACAGAGATAGAGGGAGAGAGGAGGGATTGGGGGAGAGGAGACAGGGATAGAGGAGACAGAGATAGAGGGAGAGAGGAGGGATTGGGGGAGAGGAGACAGAGATAGAGGGAGAGAAGAGGGATTGGGGGAGAGGAGACAGAGATAGAGGGAGAGTGGAGGGATTGGGGGAGAGGAGACAGAGATAGAGGGAAAGAGGAGAGATCGGGGGAGAGGAGACAGAGATAGAGGGAGAGAGGAGGGATCAGGGGAGAGGAGACAGAGATCGAGGGAGAGAGGAGGGATTGGGGGAGAGGAGACAGAGATAGAGGGAGAGAGGAGAGATCAGGGGAGAGGAGACAGAGATAGAGGGAGAGAGGAGAGATCAGGGGAGAGGAGACAGAGATTGAGGGAGAGAGGAGAGATCGGGGGAGAGGAGACAGAGATAGAGGGAGAGAGGAGGGATTGGGGGAGAGGAGACAGAGATAGAGGGAGAGAGGAGAGATCAGGGGAGAGGAGACAGAGATAGAGGGAGAGAGGAGAGATCAGGGGAGAGGAGACAGAGATTGAGGGAGAGAGGAGAGATCAGGGGAGAGGAGACAGAGATAGGGGAGAGAGGAGAGATCGGGGGAGAGGAGACAGAGATAGAGGGAGAGAGGAGGGATTGGGGGAGAGGAGACAGAGATAGAGGGAGAGAGGAGAGATCAGGGGAGAGGAGACAGAGATAGAGGGAGAGAGGAGAGATCAGGGGAGAGGAGACAGAGATTGAGGGAGAGAGGAGAGATCAGGGGAGAGGAGACAGAGATAGGGGAGAGAGGAGAGAGATTGGGGGAGAGGAGACAGAGATAAAGGGAGAGAGGAGGTATCGGGGGAGAGGAGACAGAGATAGAGGGGAGAGAAATGAGAGATCGGGGGAGAGAAGACAGAGGGAGAGAGGAGGGATTGGGGGAGAGGAGACAGAGATAGAGGGAGAGAGGAGGGATTGGGGGAGAGGAGACAGAGATAGAGGGAGAGAGGAGAGATCAGGGGAGAGGAGAGAGAGATAGAGGGAGAGAGGAGAGATCAGGGGAGAGGAGACAGAGATTGAGGGAGAGAGGAGAGATCAGGGGAGAGGAGACAGAGATAGGGGAGAGAGGAGAGAGATTGGGGGAGAGGAGACAGAGATAGAGGGAGAGAGGAGGGATTGGGGGAGAGGAGACAGAGATAGAGGGAGAGAGGAGGGATTGGGGGAGAGGAGACAGAGATAGAGGGAGAGAGGAGGGATTGGGGGAGAGGAGACAGAGATAGAGGGAGAGAGGAGGGATTGGGGGAGAGGAGACAGAGATAGAGGGAGAGGAGACAGGGATAGAGGAGACAGAGATAGAGGGAGAGAGGAGGGATTGGGGGAGAGGAGACAGAGATAGAGGGAGAGAAGAGGGATTGGGGGAGAGGAGACAGAGATAGAGGGAGAGTGGAGGGATTGGGGGAGAGGAGACAGAGATAGAGGGAAAGAGGAGAGATCGGGGGAGAGGAGACAGAGATAGAGGGAGAGAGGAGGGATTGGGGGAGAGGAGACAGAGATAGGGGGAGAGGAGTTTAAAGAAGGTGTATTGGTAATAGGAGGGGGGGGGATTTTAATATCACGCTTGATTCCAGCTTGGACACCTCAGAGGGGAAAACTTTTATATCATACAGAGCACTGCCTTCGCTCCAGGCATTTGGTGGATATGTGGAGAGTATTGCATGAACGGGACTATAGCTATTATTCCAAAACACACAACACTTATTCAAGGATTGGTATGTTGATGAAAGACCAATATTATCTGAGTCAAGTATCTTCTTCATCTATTGAATCGATCACCATATCCGATCACGCGCCTATAAGTTTAACGGTGAACACGGTACCAATGGGGAATGTGGGAAGAACATGGAGATTGAATGAATCCATCTTGGACGATAAAAAGAATGTGAAGTCCCTTTCCCATAAATTAACACAATATTTTGAGACAAGGAAAAACGCATATATTGAGAGTCCAAGGGCCGCACACCCCAAAATGTTGTAGAGACAAAAATGGAGAAATTCCCCCCGGGGGCTTTTAAGCGACATATTGTGTAAGGTATATTAAATTCAAAGACATGGAAATATATAAAACAATTCTTTACTAGGTTTCTGTATCACGAGTAATGAAGATGCAGATAGTTGTAATATAAAATACATTCAGGTTACAGACAGTTGGAGACCTATCTCAACAACAATTAAATGTTAAATGATACAATGGAATAATATATAGTGCCATTGATGAAGTAGCTTCCATAAGAATACCCAGACGTGTTTCGACCACAATTTGGTCTTCTTCAGGGGGATTTGTATTCTGGAAAGATGTCAAAAAAAGTATGTTAGGATACTAACATTCAAGTAAAATGCTGGCACCCATAGTACAGATAGTGAGGATATATTTACCGCTCGAAGCATATAGAAGGTGACATGTAACCAGAGATGATGGCCGTGGTGCAGACAAAGGATCCCAATATCCCCATGATGAACGTCCCCCATCACTCCAGGCGGGAGTCAACCAAACACAGGCTTGCAGGGAGTCTCGGGTGTGAACCTGCGAGGAGGGGGGCTAGGAAATATTTTGAGACTCACATGACGGAAGGGGTATCAGACCAGGTGGTATGGGAGGCCCATAAGGCGGTCACCTGAGGGGAACTCATCTCTTTGGGAGTAAGTATTAAGGAGAGAGAGAGACAAAAAGAGATCATGACGACGCTGCATTAAATACATAAAACGGGAATTAAACATAAGGGCCCAGATTCACATACCTTGGCGAATCATTATGCGGGGGTAGCGTATCGAATATACGCTACACCGACGTATCGCAGAGTGGCGAGCACAGTATTCACAAAGGAAATGGTCCAAACGTTGCGCCGGCGTAACGTAAATTCGTAAGCGTAAGCCGGCCTAATTCAAAGTAGATGGAAGTGGGCGTTATCCATTTAAATGAACCGTGACCCCATGCAAATGATGGGCCGAACAAACAGCGCATGCGTCGTCCCGTGGACGCTTCCCAGTGCGCATGCTCAGAATCACGACGGAACGAATGCCTAAGATACGTCGAATCACTGCCTACGACGTGCACGTAACCTACGCCCAGCCCTATTCACGTACTACTATGTAAACGACGTAAAATACGACGGCTGTTCCCTGGTCCATACCTTTGCATGAGTTGCGCCGGACGTACGACTTACGTAAATCGCGTATATTAATGCGCCGGGTGCAAGTACGTTCGTGAATCCACGTATCTCACTCACTTGCATATTGGAAGCAGAATTCAATGGGAGCGCCCATTGCGGCCAGCGTAAAAATGCGCTCACGATACGACGGCGTAGGAAACTTACGTCAGTCGTAGGAAGCCTATTTACAGGCGTATCTTGCTTTCAAAGTCAGGCGCAGAGATACGACGGCGCATATGTGCACTTACGCGGCGTATCTCGAGATACGTTGGCGTAAGTGCTACGTGAATCCGGGCCAAGGTTCATCCGAAGTTAGAAGAGGCGCAGAAATTGGAAAAGTTAAAGCGGGGTTCACCCAAAAAATACATTGTTAACATTACATTCAGCCGAGTTGTCCTAATGACAATCGGCTGTTTTTTTTTTTTTTTTCCGTACATACCTTTTTTTCACCGCTGCTTCCGGGTATGTCTTCTGTGGGACTGGGCGTTCCTATCTGATTGACAGGCTTCCGACCGTCGCATACAGCGCGTCACAAGTTGCCGAAAGAAGCCAAACGTCGGTGTACAGGCGCAGTATAGAGCCGCACCGACGTTCGGCTTCTTTCGGCAACTCGTGATGCGCTGTATGCGACGGTCGGAAGCCTGTCAATCAGATAGGAACGCCCAGTCCCGGAGAAGACATACCCGGAAGCGGCGGTGAAATAAGGTATGTACGGAAAAAAAACAGCCGATTGTCATTAGGACAACTCGGCTGAATGTAATGTTAAAAATTTAGACCTAAAACAACTATTGGATCGAAAAGTTCAAAACAAGCAGAGATACTTTGCCCATAGTTTTTCTGAACAGGGAAACAAGATTATTAGCGAGACAAGTAAAGAAACAACAGGAACAACGTCATGTTCATAATATCAGAACAGGAAATAATAGATTCCCAAGCAATAGCAGCTGAGTTTCACTGATTCTACTCGTCGTTGTATAATATAGATCAGGCATCGAGGGGGGTAACAGACGGAGGGCAGGAGGATAATATACGGGTATATATAGTGGCCTCAGGACTACGGGGGATACCGCCAGAAGCCCTGGAGGAGCTGGAAATCTCCAGCGAAGAGCTGGAGGAAGTGATCTCAGCCTCAAGCTTGGGCAAAAGCCCGGGACCGGACGGCCTCACAAATACGTATTATAGGAAGTTTGCCCCAATCCTGCTGGCCCCGCTTGGTAGATACTTCAATGAAGTCTCAAAGTCTAATCCCTTGTCGGCAGAGACTCTGCTGGCATACGTGACAGTCCTCCCAAAAGAAGTGAGGGATCCCCAGAGTTGTTCCAGCTACAGGCCCATCTCCCTCTTGAACTCCGACGTGAAGCTCTTGTCCAAAATATTGGCCCTGAGGTTACAGGAACACAAAATTAAGTTGATCCATTTAGACCAATGAGGGTTTATGAAGGGCCGCGAGGCGAGGGACAATACCATCCGATTGGAAGAGCCGTTGTCCGGCTCTTCCTCACTTGCGTCTGACAGACACGAGTAGAGGAGAGCCGATCGGCGGCTCTCCTGACAGGGGGGGTTCACGCTGATTGTTTATCAGCGCCCCCCCCCCCTCGGATCACCACACTGAACCACCCCCCAGTGCTCAATAGAGCACAAATAGATATAAAAAAACAAAAAACAATAAAAAAATAATGTTTTTAATGCAATCAATGCCAATCAGTGCCCACAAATGGGCACTGACTGGCAACATGGGCACTGACTGTGCCCAGCAATGCCATCAGTATCACCCCTCAGTGCCACCCAGTGTCCATCAGTGCCACCCAGTGTCCATCAGTGCCACCTCTTAGTGCCCATCTATGCCCAGTGCCCACCTATCAGTGCCCATCTGTGCCACCCATAAGTGCCCATCAGTGCCGCCAAAGAGAGGACAGGAAGACACAGAAAGATAGGGGAAGAGGAAGGAAGGGAGAGAGAAGAGAGTAAGAGAGAGGGGGAGAAAGAAATATGGAATCAGGAAAGAAGGAAGGGAACAGTGGAAGAGAGAACAGGAAGAGATAGAAGAGGGGAGTATGAAAGAGAGGAGGAGAGGACAGTATGGAGAAGGGGAGGAGAGGACGGTATGGAGGAGGGGAGGAGAGGACGGTATGGAGGAGGGGAGGAGAGGACGGTATGGAGGAGGGGAGGAGAGGACGGTATGGAGGAGGGGAGGAGAGGACGGTATGGAGGAGGGGAGGAGAGGACGGTATGGAGGAGAGGACTGTATGGAGGAGAGGAGAAGAGGACGGTATGGAAAAGAGGAGGAGAGGATGGTATGGAAGAGAGGAGGAGAGGACGGTATGGAGTAGGGGAGGAGAGGACGGTATGGAAGAGAGGAGAGGAGAGGACGGTATGGAAGAGAGGAGGAGAGGACGGTATGGAGGAGGGGAGGAGAGGACGGTATGGAGGAGGGGAGGAGAGGATTGTATGGAAGAGAGGAGGAGAGGACAGTATGGAGGAGGAGAGGACAGTATGGAAGAGAGGAGGAGAGGACAGTATGGAGAAGGGGAGGAGAGGACAGTATGGAAGAGAGGAGGAGAGGACGGTATGGAGGAGGGGAAGAGAGGACGGTATGGAGGAGGGGGGAGAGGACGGTATGGAGGAGGGGAAGAGAGGACGGTATGGAGGAGAGCAGGGTATGGAGAAGGGGAGGAGAGGACGGTATGGAAGAGAGGAGGAGAGGACAGTATGGAGAAGGGAAGGAGAGGATGGTTTAAAGGAAAGGAGAAGAGGATGGTATGGAAGAGAGGACGGTATGGAGAAGGGGAGGAGAGGACAGTATGGAAGAGAGGAGGAGAGGATGGTATGAAGGAGGGGAGGAGAGGACGGTATGGAGGAGAGGAGGGTATGGAGGAGTGGAGGAGAGGACGGTATGGAGGAGGGGAGGAGAGGACGGTATGGAGGAGGGGAGAAGAGGACAGTATAGAGGAGGGGAGGAGAGGATGGTATGGAGGAGAGGAGGGTATGGAGGAGTGGAGGAGAGGACGGTATGGAGGAGAGGACGGTATGGAGGAGGAGAGGACGGTATGGAGGAGGAGAGGACGGTATGGAGGTGGGGAGAAGAGGATGGTATGGAGGAGAGGAGGAGAGGACAGTATGGAGGAGGGGAGGAGAGGACTGTATGGAGGAGGGGAGGAGAGGACAGTATGGAGGAGGGGAGGAGAGGACGGTATGGAGGAGGGGAGAAGAGGACGGTATGGAGGAGAGGACGGTATGGAGGAGGGGAGGAGAGGACGGTATGGAGGAGGAGAGGACGGTATGGAGGTGGGGAGGGGAGGACAGTATGGAAGAGAGGAGGAGAGGTCTGTATGGAGGAGGGGAGGAGAGGACAGTATGGAGGAGGGGAGGAGAGGACGGTATGGAGGAGAGGAGGAGAGGACGGTATGGAGGTGGGGAGAAGAGGATGGTATGGAGGAGATGAGGAGAGGACAGTATGGAGGAGGGGAGGAGAGGACTGTATGGAGGAGGGGAGGAGAGGACAGTATGGAGGAGAGGACGGTATGGAGGAGGGGAGAAGAGGACGGTATGGAGGAGAGGACGGTATGGAGGAGGGGAGGAGAGGACGGTATGGAGGAGGAGAGGACGGTATGGAGGTGGGGAGAAGAGGATGGTATGGAGGAGAGGAGGAGAGGACAGTATGGAGGAGGGGAGGAGAGGACGGTATGGAGGAGGGGAGGAGAGGACAGTATGGAAGAGGGGAGGAGAGGACGGTATGGAGGAGAGGAGGACGGTATGGAGGAGGGGAGGGTATGGAGGAGAGGAGGAGAGGACGGTATGGAGGAGAGGAGAAGAGGACGGTATGGAGGAGGGGAGGA